>NW_026287438.1:195000-393167 GCF_023373465.1 Oncorhynchus keta | reverse complement strand
GGGTGTGTATGTGTGTGTTTACACTTGCGTCAACTTGCGTGCATGCCAGTTAGCGAAAAAGCGAGCGAGTGAGAGAAAGAGAGAATGGGAGAGAGTTAGATACCAAGGAGAGCGGGAATGACTGCGTAAAGGTTCCTGAGCAGAAGGCCATCTCGGCATTGTATATTGAGCATGCTGGTTTCCATGGGAACAGAAGTGAAGGCTTTTACTAGCACGTTTAACTACGGCTACACCCACTAAATCAACCTATAGGAGACTTGTTCATTTCCTTTTCTTATTTATTTTCATACCTTAAGGGAAGAATTCGGCAGTACCTGTATGGTTAGTGAGAAAGTCCATATTGCAAATGTACGGTCCCTTACTAGACGTCCGAAATCGTTTGTAAAATTCGCGGACGGCGTCGGGGCCGAGCGGCAGGGCCGGGACCTACCAGGAAGTCATCAAATGAACGTTGTCGGACATTCGGTTTCCGTTTTACAAAAATAATAAGATTTATGTCATTTTTCCCATGTCCCGGAAATTCCCACAAGAGGGCATAAGCAATCATATGGCTATTGCTACAAAACATCACGATTCACGACGGGGCCTTATCTCGAAAACTGAAAATATTTAGAAGCCGAAACTCGGTGAGCGTAGGGGCGGCATAATGGGCAGTTGGCCCCGAACAAGATGGCGTCTAGGCCTCAACGGTTTTTGAGTTATGGCCATTTATCTGGGATTAAAGGTCCAAAATGAAAATAGAGAAATTATTTTTCCACTTCACGTCAAAGTCAAGGAGCCTCCGGTGTCAATAAAAAAGAACCAGCCATTTATCTATCGTCATTTAAGAGAAATCGTACAACGACACCTTGGTGATGTTCACGGATAGGTGTTTTTTTTTTCAACGGTTACAGATCCAGTTGCAGGTTGTTCTTACGAATCTTTTTAAAGTGTGCTGCGGAGCTCTGCGAGATTTCTGTGATTTTCTATGATTTTCTGAAATAACACACACTCACTAAACCCTCCGTAAATAACTCAGTTCTTAACGTAAAGACTTAAAACTCGGGATTCTGTAAAGGCATACCCCAATCATGATATGAGTTTATTTATAGCTTCCTGTGCCAACAGGAAGTGCCTTTAATGGTGTCACAGTGGCAGTTTCCATGGGTTAAAAAGGTCAGATCTTTTCAAAACTTCATATGTGTGACTAGGTAACCTCGTGAACTGTAAATCAGTCATTTCTCCCAGCAGATGTCAAAGAAAAGCTCTCACACGCACACACAGCAAGGATGGAGTGAAAAAGTGTGGTTCTTAAAGACACAGAGAGCAGGCAATGGCATAAACATAATGTCTAGGCCGTGCCGAGTTCAACGAGATATCCCGCTTGACCGTAGCTCGCTCGGTCTGAGCGCAGCGACCATTAGAAAAGTAGGCCCAAAATGAAGCCTGCCCCACAACGTCATTTGCTTTTGGGTGACAGTGAGAGAACCGTTAGGGTGAGAAGCACAATTCGACCTCAGGTATGTTCCTAAGGTCCTTCCGATCCGTGCAAGCCTAACGTTGACAGTGTGGCATTAACCCTTAATAGTTAAAAGATGGTGTTTACTTCAAAAAGTTTGCATTGATTTCTCTCCCCATAGGAATACATTGCCTTTACCCCTAAATTCAACCTGAAGTCTATATGGGTTATGAATGCCGTATGAACCTGTCTTTGGTAACAGTCCATCAGGCCAGTATGAGGTCTACCTGTGTTGATTCTAAGCTTCCTGGACCAACCGGAAGTGGTTAAAATCACCCTAAAAGTGTTTTTCCATTACCTGCCTGCAGTTTGATAGACATAGTGCATTCAACCCTGTGTAAATCAGTCAATTCTTAACGTAAGGACTTAAAACTCAGGATTCTGTAAAAGCATAGCCCAGTGAGGATATGTGTTGACTTATAGCTTCCTGTGACAACCGGAAGTGCCTTAATTGGTGTCTCAGGGGCTGTTTCGAGGGGTTAAAAAGTCAGATCTGTCCAAAACTTCATATGTGTGATTAGGCAACCCCCATGAACTGTAAATCAGTCATTTTTCCCATAAAATTTCAAAGGAAAACTAAATCACACAGACACACAACTTGGAAGGAGGGACGTATTGGGGGTTGTAGAGACAGACAGTGCCTCCAATAGTTAGCTTTGTTCGAGCTAAAAGAACCGTCAGACCTAGAGTTCCGAAACTTTAGAAACCTGTTCTAGACCTCGGGTCGATAGTGCGTGGTGAGTTAGGTGGCTCTAGAAGGTTCTCGGACCGAGAAATAGCCTCGTACATTTGCAATGATTTCAATTCATTTTGACCATTACGAAAATGGCGACATTTAGAAAAGTCTCAGAGACACAAGACTAGGTGCATTGGAACCGGCTCGGCCCATAGAGACGGACCCCAACGTTTCGGTCCGATCGCTCATTCAAGGACCCCATAGCAAGGCATGGAAAAAAGTGGATTTTCAGCACCAATTAGGGTTTTACTCGGGCACCGAAGGACCTATCGAGCCGAAACTCGGGATTCGGGGTCGCCTCACATAGGCCTTCACATAATGTCTGACCTGGACCCGCAGCTAGAACGTAACTATGTGTTTTACGTTTTTATTATGTTTTAAACTAATGGCGCTGTGAATTATGGGCCTGCTCTGACATATGTGATAGTTGGCTTCTAAATGAGTTGGAAAAAGTGGGTTTGGTGTCAATTGGTATCAGTTTGGTGTCAGAATGACATCTAATTGACTGGTGGACACTGACTTGCTAGTTGACTTTTGTACATTAGCAATATGTTTAAACGGAGAGGGACCATCACCAAAATGGCATTCTGAAATCAACACAAAAAATGGCATCACCATAGTCTCCAGGCTGTGCAGAGTTCAACGAGACGCCCCGCTTGACCGTAGCTCGCTCTGAGTGCAGCGACCTTGAAAAAAAGAAGGCGCAAAAGGAAGCCTGGCCCTCAATGTCATTTGCTTTTGGGTGACAGTGAGAGAACCGTTAGGGTGAGAAGCACAATTCGACCTCAGGTACGTTCCTGAGGTCCTCCCGATCCGTGCAAGCCTAACCTTGACCATGTGGCATTAACCCTTAATAGTTAAAATAAGGTGTTTACTTCAAAGAGTTTGCATTGACTTCTCTCCCCATAGGAATACATTGCCTGCACCCCTAAATTCAACCTGAAGCCTATGTGGGTTATGAATGACTTATGAACCTGTCTTCTATGACAGTCCATCAGACCACTATGAGGTCTACCTGTGCCAATTATAAGCTTCCTGAAGCAACCGGAAGTGGTTGAAATCACCTTATCAGTGTTGATCCATACACTGCATGCAGTTTGATAGACATAGTGCATTCAACCCTGTGTAGATCAGTCAATTCTTAACTTAAAGACTTAAAACTCAGGATTCTGTAAGTGGCTATGTCAATCAAGACATGTGTTTACTTATAGCTTCCTGTGCCAACCGGAAGTGCCTTTAATTGGGTCACACTGTCTGTTTTGAAGGGTTAGAAAAGTCACATCTCTCCAAAACTTCATATGTGTGACCAGGTAACCCTCCTAAACTGTAAATCAGTCATTTCTCCCAGCAGATGTCAAAGAAAAGCTCTCACACGCACACACAGCAAGGATGGAGTGAAAAAGTGTGGTTCTTAAAGACACAGAGAGCAGGCAATGGCATAAACATAATGTCTAGGCCGTGCCGAGTTCAACGAGATATCCCGCTTGACCGTAGCTCGCTCGGTCTGAGCGCAGCGACCATTAGAAAAGTAGGCCCAAAATGAAGCCTGCCCCACAACGTCATTTGCTTTTGGGTGACAGTGAGAGAACCGTTAGGGTGAGAAGCACAATTCGACCTCAGGTATGTTCCTAAGGTCCTTCCGATCCGTGCAAGCCTAACGTTGACAGTGTGGCATTAACCCTTAATAGTTAAAAGATGGTGTTTACTTCAAAAAGTTTGCATTGATTTCTCTCCCCATAGGAATACATTGCCTTTACCCCTAAATTCAACCTGAAGTCTATATGGGTTATGAATGCCGTATGAACCTGTCTTTGGTAACAGTCCATCAGGCCAGTATGAGGTCTACCTGTGTTGATTCTAAGCTTCCTGGACCAACCGGAAGTGGTTAAAATCACCCTAAAAGTGTTTTTCCATTACCTGCCTGCAGTTTGATAGACATAGTGCATTCAACCCTGTGTAAATCAGTCAATTCTTAACGTAAGGACTTAAAACTCAGGATTCTGTAAAAGCATAGCCCAGTGAGGATATGTGTTGACTTATAGCTTCCTGTGACAACCGGAAGTGCCTTAATTGGTGTCTCAGGGGCTGTTTCGAGGGGTTAAAAAGTCAGATCTGTCCAAAACTTCATATGTGTGATTAGGCAACCCCCATGAACTGTAAATCAGTCATTTTTCCCATAAAATTTCAAAGGAAAACTAAATCACACAGACACACAACTTGGAAGGAGGGACGTATTGGGGGTTGTAGAGACAGACAGTGCCTCCAATAGTTAGCTTTGTTCGAGCTAAAAAGAACCGTCAGACCTAGAGTTCCGAAACTTTAGAAACCTGTTCTAGACCTCGGGTCGATAGTGCGTGGTGAGTTAGGTGGCTCTAGAAGGTTCTCGGACCGAGAAATAGCCTCGTACATTTGCAATGATTTCAATTCATTTTGACCATTACGAAAATGGCGACATTTAGAAAAGTCTCAGAGACACAAGACTAGGTGCATTGGAACCGGCTCGGCCCATAGAGACGGACCCCAACGTTTCGGTCCGATCGCTCATTCAAGGACCCCATAGCAAGGCATGGAAAAAGTGGATTTTCAGCACCAATTAGGGTTTTACTCGGGCACCGAAGGACCTATCGAGCCGAAACTCGGGATTCGGGGTCGCCTCACATAGGCCTTCACATAATGTCTGACCTGGACCCGCAGCTAGAACGTAACTATGTGTTTTACGTTTTTATTATGTTTTAAACTAATGGCGCTGTGAATTATGGGCCTGCTCTGACATATGTGATAGTTGGCTTCTAAATGAGTTGGAAAAAGTGGGTTTGGTGTCAATTGGTATCAGTTTGGTGTCAGAATGACATCTAATTGACTGGTGGACACTGACTTGCTAGTTGACTTTTGTACATTAGCAATATGTTTAAACGGAGAGGGACCATCACCAAAATGGCATTCTGAAATCAACACAAAAAATGGCATCACCATAGTCTCCAGGCTGTGCAGAGTTCAACGAGACGCCCGCTTGACCGTAGCTCGCTCTGAGTGCAGCGACCTTGAAAAAAGAAGGCGCAAAAGGAAGCCTGGCCCTCAATGTCATTTGCTTTTGGGTGACAGTGAGAGAACCGTTAGGGTGAGAAGCACAATTCGACCTCAGGTACGTTCCTGAGGTCCTCCCGATCCGTGCAAGCCTAACCTTGACCATGTGGCATTAACCCTTAATAGTTAAAATAAGGTGTTTACTTCAAAGAGTTTGCATTGACTTCTCTCCCCATAGGAATACATTGCCTGCACCCCTAAATTCAACCTGAAGCCTATGTGGGTTATGAATGACTTATGAACCTGTCTTCTATGACAGTCCATCAGACCACTATGAGGTCTACCTGTGCCAATTATAAGCTTCCTGAAGCAACCGGAAGTGGTTGAAATCACCTTATCAGTGTTGATCCATACACTGCATGCAGTTTGATAGACATAGTGCATTCAACCCTGTGTAGATCAGTCAATTCTTAACTTAAAGACTTAAAACTCAGGATTCTGTAAGTGGCTATGTCAATCAAGACATGTGTTTACTTATAGCTTCCTGTGCCAACCGGAAGTGCCTTTAATTGGGTCACACTGTCTGTTTTGAAGGGTTAGAAAAGTCACATCTCTCCAAAACTTCATATGTGTGACCAGGTAACCCTCCTAAACTGTAAATCAGTCATTTCTCCCAGCAGATGTCAAAGAAAAGCTCTCACACGCACACACAGCAAGGATGGAGTGAAAAAGTGTGGTTCTTAAAGACACAGAGAGCAGGCAATGGCATAAACATAATGTCTAGGCCGTGCCGAGTTCAACGAGATATCCCGCTTGACCGTAGCTCGCTCGGTCTGAGCGCAGCGACCATTAGAAAAGTAGGCCCAAAATGAAGCCTGCCCCACAACGTCATTTGCTTTTGGGTGACAGTGAGAGAACCGTTAGGGTGAGAAGCACAATTCGACCTCAGGTACGTTCCTAAGGTCCTTCCGATCCGTGCAAGCCTAACGTTGACCGTGTGGCATTAACCCTTAATAGTTAAAAGAAGGTGTTTACTTCAAATAGTTTGCATTGATTTCTCTCCCCATAGGAATACATTGCCTGCACCCCTAAATTCAACCTGAAGTCTATATGGGTTATGAATGCCGTATGAACCTGTCTTTGGTAACAGTCCATCAGGCCAGTATGAGGTCTACCTGTGTTGATTCTAGGCTTCCTGGACCAACCGGAAGTGGTTAAAATCACCCTAAAAGTGTTTTTCCATTACCTGCCTGCAGTTTGATAGACATAGTGCATTCAACCCTGTGTAAATCAGTCAATTCTTAACGTAAGGACTTAAAACTCAGGATTCTGTAAGTTTCTATGTCAATCAAGACATGGGTTTACTTATAGCTTCCTGTGCCAACCGGAAGTGCCTTTAATGATGTCACAGTGGCAGTTTCCAAGGGTTAAAAAGGTCAGATCTTTTCAAAACTTCATATGTGTGACTAGGTAACCCTCATGAACTGTAAATCAGTCATTTCTCCCAACAGATGTCAAAGAAAAGCTCTCACACGCACACACAGCAAGGATGGAGTGAAAAAGTGCGGTTCTCAAAGACACAGAGAGCAGGCAATGGCATAAACATAATCTCTAGGCCGTGCCGAGTTCAACGAGATATCCCGCTTGACCGTAGCTCGCTCGGTCTGAGCGCAGCGACCATTAGAAAAGTAGGCCCAAAATGAAGCCTGCCCCACAACGTCATTTGCTTTTGGGTGACAGTGAGAGAACCGTTAGGGTGAGAAGCACAATTCGACCTCAGGTACGTTCCTAAGGTCCTTCCGATCCGTGCAAGCCTAACCTTGACCGTGTGGCATTAACCCTTAATAGTTAAAAGAAGGTGTTTACTTCAAATAGTTTGCATTGATTTCTCTCCCCATAGGAATACATTGCCTGCACCCCTAAATTCAACCTGAAGTCTATATGGGTTATGAATGCCGTATGAACCTGTCTTTGGTAACAGTCCATCAGGCCAGTATGAGGTCTACCTGTGTTGATTCTAGGCTTCCTGGACCAACCGGAAGTGGTTAAAATCACCCTAAAAGTGTTTTTCCATTACCTGCCTGCAGTTTGATAGACATAGTGCATTCAACCCTGTGTAAATCAGTCAATTCTTAACGTAAGGACTTAAAACACAGGATTCTGTAAAAGCATAGCCCAGTGAGGATATGTGTTGACTTATAGCTTCCTGTGCCAACCGGAAGTGCCTTAATTGGTGTCTCAGGGGCTGTTTCGAGGGGTTAAAAAAGTCAGATCTGTCCAAAACTTCATATGTGTGATTAGGCAACCCCCATGAACTGTAAATCAGTCATTTTTCCCATAAAATTTCAAAGGAAAACTAAATCACACAGACACACAACTTGGAAGGAGGGACGTATTGGGGGTTGTAGAGACAGACAGTGCCTCCAATAGTTAGCTTTGTTCGAGCTAAAAAGAACCGTCAGACCTAGAGTTCCGAAACTTTAGAAACCTGTTCTAGACCTCGGGTCGATAGTGCGTGGTGAGTTAGGTGGCTCTAGAAGGTTCTCGGACCGAGAAATAGCCTCGTACATTTGCAATGATTTCAATTCATTTTGACCATTACGAAAATGGCGACATTTAGAAAAGTCTCAGAGACACAAGACTAGGTGCATTGGAACCGGCTCGGCCCATAGAGACGGACCCCAACGTTTCGGTCCGATAGCTCATTCAAGGACCCCATAGCAAGGCATGGAAAAAGTGGATTTTCAGCACCAATTAGGGTTTTACTCGGGCACCGAAGGACCTATCGAGCCGAAACTCGGGATTCGGGGTCGCCTCACATAGGCCTTCACATAATGTCTGACCTGGACCCGCAGCTAGAACGTAACTATGTGTTTTACGTTTTTATTATGTTTTAAACTAAAGGCGCTGTGAATTATGGGCCTGCTCTGACATATATGATAGTTGGCTTCTAAATGAGTTGGAAAAAGTGGGTTTGGTGTCAATTGGTATCAGTTTGGTGTCAAAATGACATCTAATTGACTGATGGACACTGACTTGCTAGTTGACTTTTGTACATTAGCAATATGTTTAAACGGAGAGGGACCATCACCAAAAGTGACATTCTGAAATCAACCCTAACGAGCCATGGAGATGAACCAGAATCACTGCCCAGCTATCCCGAGTTCATCGGGCCAGTCAATTTCACATTCCTGCAGGATTTTTATAGCATGACAAATTCGTGATGGTACCTGCCCATTGAACCATATTGCAAATGCACAGTGACTTTGCAAAAGTGAGAAAACATAAACAAATGGACATGATGAAATCAACACAACGAGTGATGGAAATGTACAACTATCACTGCTCAGCCATCCTGTGTTCATCAGACCAGTCAATTTTGCATTTTTGAGCATGTCAAATTTCATATGGTAAATGCACATTGAAACATATTGCAAATGCGCGCGCACTTGCAATATGATTCTATAGTGTAAAAACATCACCTAATGGACATGATGAAATCAACACAACAACGAGTGATGGAAATGTACAACTATCACTGCTCGGCCATCCTGTGTCCATCAGACCAGTCAATTTTGCATTTTTGAGCATGTCAAATTTCATATGGTAAATGCACATTGAAACATATTGCAAATGCGCGCACTTGCAATATGATTCTATAGTGAAAAAACATCACCTAATGGACATGATGAAATCAACACAACGAGTGATGGAAATGTACAACTATCACTGCTCAGCCATCCTGTGTTCATCAGACCAGTCAATTTTGCATTTTTGAGCATGTCAAATTTCATATGGTAAATGCACATTGAAACATATTGCAAATGCGCGCACTTGCAATATGATTCTATAGTGAAAAAACATCACCTAATGGACATGATGAAATCAACACAACGAGTGATGGAAATGTACAACTATCACTGCCCGGCCATCCTGTGTTCCCATAGCGAGCATTAATATCAGAATGACCGGTAAATGCATTTACAACCATATTTTAATTTTTGGGTTACCAGTTGCACAACAATGCACGTGCATTTGCAATATGATTCTATAGTGAAAAAACATCACCTAATGGACATGATGAAATCAACACAACAAGTGATGGAAATGTACAACTATCACTGCTCGGCCATCCTGTGTTCATCAGACCAGTCAATTTCACATTCCTGCAGGATTTTTATAGCATGACAAATTCGTGATGGTACCTGCCCATTGAACCATATTGCAAATGCACAGTGACTTTGCAAAAGTGAGAAAACATAAACAAATGGACATGATGAAATCAACACAACAGGTGATGGAAATGTACAACTATCACTGCTCAGCCATCCTGTGTTCATCAGACCAGTCAATTTTGCATTTTTGAGCATGTCAAATTTCATATGGTAAATGCACATTGAAACATATTGCAAATGCGCGCGCACTTGCAATATGATTCTATAGTGAAAAACATCACCTAATGGACATGATGAAATCAACACAACGAGTGATGGAAATGTACAACTATCACTGCTCGGCCATCCTGTGTCCATCAGACCAGTCAATTTTGCATTTTTGAGCATGTCAAATTTCATATGGTAAATGCACATTGAAACATATTGCAAATGCGCGCGCACTTGCAATATGATTCTATAGTGTAAAAACATCACCTAATGGACATGATGAAATCAACACAACGAGTGATGGAAATGTACAACTATCACTGCCCGGCCATCCTGTGTTCCCATAGCGAGCATTAATATCAGAATGACCGGTAAATGCATTTACAACCATATTTTAATTTTTGGGTTACCAGTTGCACAACAATGCACGTGCATTTGCAATATGATTCTATAGTGAAAAAACATCACCTAATGGACATGATGAAATCAACACAACAAGTGATGGAAATGTACAACTATCACTGCTCGGCCATCCTGTGTTCATCAGACCAGTCAATTTCACATTCCTGCAGGATTTTTATAGCATGACAAATTCGTGATGGTACCTGCCCATTGAACCATATTGCAAATGCACAGTGACTTTGCAAAAGTGAGAAAACATAAACAAATGGACATGATGAAATCAACACAACAGGTGATGGAAATGTACAACTATCACTGCTCAGCCATCCTGTGTTCATCAGACCAGTCAATTTTGCATTTTTGAGCATGTCAAATTTCATATGGTAAATGCACATTGAAACATATTGCAAATGCGCGCGCACTTGCAATATGATTCTATAGTGAAAAAACATCACCTAATGGACATGATGAAATCAACACAACGAGTGATGGAAATGTACAACTATCACTGCTCGGCCATCCTGTGTCCATCAGACCAGTCAATTTTGCATTTTTGAGCATGTCAAATTTCATATGGTAAATGCACATTGAAACATATTGCAAATGCGCGCGCACTTGCAATATGATTCTATAGTGTAAAAACATCACCTAATGGACATGATGAAATCAACACAACGAGTGATGGAAATGTACAACTATCACTGCCCGGCCATCCTGTGTTCCCATAGCGAGCATTAATATCAGAATGACCGGTAAATGCATTTACAACCATATTTTAATTTTTGGGTTACCAGTTGCACAACAATGCACGTGCATTTGCAATATGATTCTATAGTGAAAAAACATCACCTAATGGACATGATGAAATCAACACAACAAGTGATGGAAATGTACAACTATCACTGCTCGGCCATCCTGTGTTCATCAGACCAGTCAATTTCACATTCCTGCAGGATTTTTATAGCATGACAAATTCGTGATGGTACCTGCCCATTGAACCATATTGCAAATGCACAGTGACTTTGCAAAAGTGAGAAAACATAAACAAATGGACATGATGAAATCAACACAACAGGTGATGGAAATGTACAACTATCACTGCTCAGCCATCCTGTGTTCATCAGACCAGTCAATTTTGCATTTTTGAGCATGTCAAATTTCATATGGTAAATGCACATTGAAACATATTGCAAATGCGCGCGCACTTGCAATATGATTCTATAGTGAAAAAACATCACCTAATGGACATGATGAAATCAACACAACGAGTGATGGAAATGTACAACTATCACTGCTCGGCCATCCTGTGTCCATCAGACCAGTCAATTTTGCATTTTTGAGCATTTCAAATTTCATATGGTAAATGCACATTGAAACATATTGCAAATGCGCGCGCACTTGCAATATGATTCTATAGTGAAAAACATCACCTAATGGACATGATGAAATCAACACAACGAGTGATGGAAATGTACAACTATCACTGCTCGGCCATCCTGTGTCCATCAGACCAGTCAATTTTGCATTTTTGAGCATGTCAAATTTCATATGGTAAATGCACATTGAAACATATTGCAAATGCGCGCGCACTTGCAATATGATTCTATAGTGTAAAAACATCACCTAATGGACATGATGAAATCAACACAACGAGTGATGGAAATGTACAACTATCACTGCCCGGCCATCCTGTGTTCCCATAGCGAGCATTAATATCAGAATGACCGGTAAATGCATTTACAACCATATTTTAATTTTTGGGTTACCAGTTGCACAACAATGCACGTGCATTTGCAATATGATTCTATAGTGAAAAACATCACCTAATGGACATGATGAAATCAACACAACAAGTGATGGAAATGTACAACTATCACTGCTCGGCCATCCTGTGTTCATCAGACCAGTCAATTTCACATTCCTGCAGGATTTTTATAGCATGACAAATTCGTGATGGTACCTGCCCATTGAACCATATTGCAAATGCACAGTGACTTTGCAAAAGTGAGAAAACATAAACAAATGGACATGATGAAATCAACACAACAGGTGATGGAAATGTACAACTATCACTGCTCAGCCATCCTGTGTTCATCAGACCAGTCAATTTTGCATTTTTGAGCATGTCAAATTTCATATGGTAAATGCACATTGAAACATATTGCAAATGCGCGCGCACTTGCAATATGATTCTATAGTGAAAAAACATCACCTAATGGACATGATGAAATCAACACAACGAGTGATGGAAATGTACAACTATCACTGCTCGGCCATCCTGTGTCCATCAGACCAGTCAATTTTGCATTTTTGAGCATGTCAAATTTCATATGGTAAATGCACATTGAAACATATTGCAAATGCGCGCGCACTTGCAATATGATTCTATAGTGTAAAAACATCACCTAATGGACATGATGAAATCAACACAACGAGTGATGGAAATGTACAACTATCACTGCCCGGCCATCCTGTGTTCCCATAGCGAGCATTAATATCAGAATGACCGGTAAATGCATTTACAACCATATTTTAATTTTTGGGTTACCAGTTGCACAACAATGCACGTGCATTTGCAATATGATTCTATAGTGAAAAACATCACCTAATGGACATGATGAAATCAACACAACAAGTGATGGAAATGTACAACTATCACTGCTCGGCCATCCTGTGTTCATCAGACCAGTCAATTTCACATTCCTGCAGGATTTTTATAGCATGACAAATTCGTGATGGTACCTGCCCATTGAACCATATTGCAAATGCACAGTGACTTTGCAAAAGTGAGAAAACATAAACAAATGGACATGATGAAATCAACACAACAGGTGATGGAAATGTACAACTATCACTGCTCAGCCATCCTGTGTTCATCAGACCAGTCAATTTTGCATTTTTGAGCATGTCAAATTTCATATGGTAAATGCACATTGAAACATATTGCAAATGCGCGCGCACTTGCAATATGATTCTATAGTGAAAAACATCACCTAATGGACATGATGAAATCAACACAACGAGTGATGGAAATGTACAACTATCACTGCTCGGCCATCCTGTGTCCATCAGACCAGTCAATTTTGCATTTTTGAGCATTTCAAATTTCATATGGTAAATGCACATTGAAACATATTGCAAATGCGCGCGCACTTGCAATATGATTCTATAGTGAAAAACATCACCTAATGGACATGATGAAATCAACACAACGAGTGATGGAAATGTACAACTATCACTGCTCGGCCATCCTGTGTCCATCAGACCAGTCAATTTTGCATTTTTGAGCATGTCAAATTTCATATAGTAAATGCACATTGAAACATATTGCAAATGCGCGCGCACTTGCAATATGATTCTATAGTGTAAAAACATCACCTAATGGACATGATGAAATCAACACAACGAGTGATGGAAATGTACAACTATCACTGCCCGGCCATCCTGTGTTCCCATAGCGAGCATTAATATCAGAATGACCGGTAAATGCATTTACAACCATATTTTAATTTTTGGGTTACCAGTTGCACAACAATGCACGTGCATTTGCAATATGATTCTATAGTGAAAAACATCACCTAATGGACATGATGAAATCAACACAACAAGTGATGGAAATGTACAACTATCACTGCTCGGCCATCCTGTGTTCATCAGACCAGTCAATTTCACATTCCTGCAGGATTTTTATAGCATGACAAATTCGTGATGGTACCTGCCCATTGAACCATATTGCAAATGCACAGTGACTTTGCAAAAGTGAGAAAACATAAACAAATGGACATGATGAAATCAACACAACAGGTGATGGAAATGTACAACTATCACTGCTCAGCCATCCTGTGTTCATCAGACCAGTCAATTTTGCATTTTTGAGCATGTCAAATTTCATATGGTAAATGCACATTGAAACATATTGCAAATGCGCGCGCACTTGCAATATGATTCTATAGTGAAAAACATCACCTAATGGACATGATGAAATCAACACAACGAGTGATGGAAATGTACAACTATCACTGCTCGGCCATCCTGTGTCCATCAGACCAGTCAATTTTGCATTTTTGAGCATTTCAAATTTCATATGGTAAATGCACATTGAAACATATTGCAAATGCGCGCGCACTTGCAATATGATTCTATAGTGTAAAAACATCACCTAATGGACATGATGAAATCAACACAACGAGTGATGGAAATGTACAACTATCACTGCCCGGCCATCCTGTGTTCCCATAGCGAGCATTAATATCAGAATGACCGGTAAATGCATTTACAACCATATTTTTATTTTTGGGTTACCAGTTGCACAACAATGCACGTGCATTTGCAATATGATTCTATAGTGTAAAAACATCACCTAACGGAGATGATGAAATCAACACAACGAGTGATGGAAATGTACAACTATCACTGCTCGGCCATCCTGTGTCCATCAGACCAGTCAATTTTGCATTTTTGAGCATGTCAAATTTCATATGGTAAATGCACATTGAAACATATTGCAAATGCGCGCGCACTTGCAATATGATTCTATAGTGTAAAAACATCACCTAATGGACATGATGAAATCAACACAACGAGTGATGGAAATGTACAACTATCACTGCTCGGCCATCCTGTGTTCATCAGACCAGTCAATTTTGCATTTTTGAGCAAGGTCAAATTTCATATGGTAAATGCACATTGAAACATATTGCAAATGCACGTGCACTTGCAATATGATTATATAGTGAAAAAACATCACAAAATGGACATGATGAAGTCAACACAACGAGTGATGGAAAGGAACAACTATCACTGCCCGGCCATCCCGAGTTCATCAGGCCAGTCAATTTTGCATTTCTGCAGGATTTTTGAGCATGTCAAATTTCTTACGTCATTTGGCCCACAAAAAATCCTTATGCACAATTAAAAAAATATATAAAAAAATATGATAATAAAATTGGACAAAAGTATATTCATACAGTTCTTACACATGTGTAATTGACAAAAAAATTGAAAGAATTTCAAAAACGGTCCAGAAAGCACTTTTTTAAGGGTGTGTGAAGTTTTTTCAAAATTTTGACATTTTTGACTTTTGACTTTTGACTTCCTATGAAATCATATTGGAATTGGACAAAACATATTCCTTATGCGCATGTAAAAAAAAAAAAAAAAAAAATTATGATAATAAAATTGGACAAAAGTATATTCATACAGTTCTTACACATGTGTAATTGACAAAAAATCGAAAGAATTTCGAAAAACGGTCCAGAAAGCACTTTTTTATGGGTGTGTGAAGTTTTTTACAAAATTTTGACATTTTTGACTTTTGACTTTTGACTTCCTATGAAATCATATTGGAATTGGACAAAACATATTCCTTATGCGCATGTAAAAAAAAAAAAAAAAAAATTATGATAATAAAATTGGACAAAAGTATATTCATACAGTTCTTACACATGTGTAATTGACAAAAAATCGAAAGAATTTCGAAAACGGTCCAGAAAGCACTTTTTATGGGTGTGTGAAGTTTTTACAAAATTTTGACATTTTTGACTTTTGACTTTTGACTTCCTATGAAATCATATTGGAATTGGACAAAACATATTCCTTATGCGCATGTAAAAAAAAAAAAAAAATTATGATAATAAAATTGGACAAAAGTATATTCATACAGTTCTTACACATGTGTAATTGACAAAAAATCGAAAGAATTTCGAAAAACGGTCCAGAAAGCACTTTTTTTATGGGTGTGTGAAGTTTTTTACAAAATTTTGACATTTTTGACTTTTGACTTTTGACTTCCTATGAAATCATATTGGAATTGGACAAAACATATTCCTTATGCGCATATAAAAAAAAATAAAAAAATTATGATAATAAAATTGGACAAAAGTATATTCATACAGTTCTTACACATGTGTAATTGACAAAAAAATCGAAAGAATTTCGAAAAACGGTCCAGAAAGCACTTTTTTAAGGGGTGATAAGTTTTTGAAAAAAAGTTCATTTTTTCAAAATTTTACTTTTGGACATTAATTTGGGTTACATCTCCAATATGAAAAACCCCGGTGGAGCGCATTTGCCCCCTGTTGAATTTTTAAAGTGTTACAACTGGCAATTACCATATGGCATTTGCAATACACTTTGGATGAATCAACGCCGAATTGGGTGGTATTGGCCAATGTGTATATGGTTTGTCCGATGCCAATGACATGCCATTCATTTTTGTCCAATACAGGGGGGTATTCCCTTACAGATGGAAGGAAGTAGTGAAAGTCTATACAATTAGAGAACAGATTACTTATCCTCTCCTCTTGAAATCTCATCTGAAAAGCAATGACCCAGGTGGGATCTGCTCAGTCTCAGCCTGCCATAAGTTAATGTGTTCATCTGTTGGGCATTGAAATTCACATCAGGTTTTGTTAGTTATCACATGGTGAAGATTGCTTGCTCTGTGGTGTAGATCTTAAATTAGATCACTTCTTTAGGGAAGTAAACAAATCGTGCAAAACGTAATTCTACAATAATGACCAAAGTAAACCCACAAGAACATACACTCTCTCTAGTGTCTGTTGGTGGGTTAAGTTAACTTATGTAAAATGAGGACCACTGTAAAAGCATCCTCTCCGTGCTCTCTTTGACTCTCTTACACTCCCTGTACTCTGTTAGAATCTAGAGGACTTTACTCATCTAAAAACAACAGGGCTCTCAATAGGCCCTTTGTTCAATCTGAGCCTCAACTATCCTGTTGAAGTACCACTTAGAAATAAATATATGTTGGAATGCCCTCCTCTCGCTCACTGGTGGGCTCATGGTCTCTAACAGGTAGTCTATCTATCCACAGTGGAGAGGGAAGTTCTACAAGTTGAACACAGTGACTATATCACACTTGTACTCACAGGCCTGTGCACTTAACAATAGGTATTAGCCTACACATGCTAACTAACATGTCACGAAAACCTTAGTGGTGGGTTTTACGCCATCAAAAGGAACATAACATTCAACATCCCAGTTAGGATCTGGCAAAGAATACTTGAATCAGTTATTGCCCTCTGTTTGTGAGGTCTAAGGTCCACTCACAAACCAAGAATTAAGATTGCATGCATCATTTTCCAAAAACATTCTCTGTGCAAAACATAGAACACCAAATAATGCATGTAGAGCAGAATTCAGACAATATCTGATCATTATCAAAATCCAGAAAAGAGATGTTAAATTCTACAACCACTTAAAAAGAAGTGATTCCCAAACCTTCCATAAGAAAGCAATCATCTACGGAGAGATTAACCTAGAGAACAGTCTCCTCAGCAAGCTGGTCCTGGCATTCTGTTCACTAACACAAACAGACCCCAGAACAGCAACACAATTAAACCCAACCAAATCATGAGAAAACAAAAAGACAATTACTTGACACTACAAAGAACTAGCCAAAAAACTAAGCATACTGGACTGCTATTTGGCTCTAAACAGAGACTACAGTGGCAGAATACCTGAACACTGTGACTGACCCAAAAGTAAGGAAATCAGCATAGCCTTGCTATTGAGAGAGGCCGCCGTAGGCATAGCCCTCTCTCTCTCTCTCTGCCCACAAAATGTGGAAACTGAGCTGCATGTCCTTACCTCCTGCCAAATGTATGACCATACTAGACACATATTTCCTTCAGATTACACAGACCCACATAGAATTTTAAAACAAATCAAATTTTGATAAACTCCCATATCTATCACGTGAATTCCACAGTGTGCCAACATAGCAGCAATATTTGTGACCTGTTTCCACAAGAAAAGTACAGTCAGTGAAGCAAACACCATTGTCAATACAAACTACACTGAACAAAACTATGAACGTAAGGTGTTGGTCTCTTTTTTCATGAGCTGAAATAAAAGATTCCAGAAATGTTCCAGTTGCACAAAAAGCGTATTTCTCAAATTTTGTGCACAGATATGTTAATATCCCTGTTAGTGAGCATTTCTCCTTTGTCAAGATAATCCATCCACCTGACAGGTGTGGCATATCAAGAAGATAATTAAACAACATGATCACACAGGTGCACCTTGTGCTGGGGACAATAAAAGGTCTCTAAAATGTGGAGTTGTCACAACACTGCAGATGTCTCAAGTTGAGGGAGCGTGCAATTGACATGCTGACTGCACGAATGTCCACCAGAGCTGTTGCCACTGAATTGAATGTTAACTTTTCTACCATAAGCCGCCTCTGTCGTTTTAGAGAATTTGGCAGTACTTCCAACTGGCCTCACAACCGGAGACCACGTGTAACCACTCCAGCCCAGGATCTCCACATCCAGCTTCTTCACCTGCGGGATCATCCGAGACCAGCCACCCGGACAGCTGATAAAACTGTGGGTTTGCACAACTGAAGAATATCTGCACAAACTTTCAGGAACAATCTCAGGAAAGCTCATCGGTGTGCTCGTCGTCCTCACCAGGGTCTTGACCTGACTGCATCGCAACCGATTTCAGTGTGCAAATGCTTACCTTTGATGGCCGCTGACACGCTGGAGAAGTGTGCTCTTCATGGATGAATCCCAGTTTCAACTGTACCGGGCAGATGGCAGACAGCATTGTGTAGGGGAGCGGTTTGCTGATGTCAACATTGTGAACAGAGTACCCCATGATGACGGTACGGTGGGGTTATGGTATAGGCAGGTGTAAGCTACGGACAACAAACCCAATTGCATTTTATCGAGATACTGTGACGAGATCCTGAGGCCCATTATCGTGCCATTCATCTGCTGCCATCACCTCATGTTTCAGCATGATAATGCACAGCCCCATGTTGCAAGGATCTGTATTCAAAGCTGAAAATGTCCCCGTTCTTCCATGGCCTGCATACTCACAAGACATGTCATCCATTGAGCATGTTTTGGTTTCTCTGGATCGACATGTACAACATGTTCCTGTTCCCGCCAATATCCATTAACTTCGCACAGCCATTGAAGGAGTGGGAAAACATTCCAAAAGCCACAATCAACAGCCTGATCAGCTCTCATGCAGCGCGAGATGTGCCGCATTGCATGAGGCTAATGGTGACTGGTTTTCTGATCCACATCCCTACTTTTAAGGTATCAGTGACCAACAGATGCATATCTGTATTCACAGTCATGTGAAATCCATAGTTTAGGGCCCAATTCATTTATTTCAATTGACTGATTTCCTTATATGAACTGTAACTTTCACCAAAAAAAAATAAAAAAATGCAACATGCAACAATCAGTTTATATTGATCTGTCTATTTATTTTCCCTTTTGTAATTCAAATATTTGCATAGTTACAACACTGTACATAGTCAGCAATATAACATTTGAAATGTTAATTTCATATTATTTATTTCACTTTTGTTTAATATCTATTCCACTTACATTTGCAAATGTAAACATGTTTCCAATGCCAATAAAGCCCCTTGTTTTCCTTTAGGAGGGAGCAGTAATGAGACCTGATGATGGACCTAATTTGGCATCAACACCTGAATGAGAAAAGTGCTACAGTGCCTCAGGCCCTGCCAATGTCAACAGCATGAGTGTGTCCCAAATGGCACCCTTTCACTTATACAGTGCACAACTTTTGACCAGGGAATAAATAGGGTGCCATTTTAAGAAGCAACCACGTCTTTGTTCACCGGCCCTGACTGACTGAAGCCCTGTAAAACAACACATTTCACTGCACCTATCCCGTGTTTGTGACAATAAGGCACTCACCTGTCAGTTTATTAGGTACACCACCTTGTTCACAAAAATGGATTGCTCCTACAGACAGTGGCTTGCTTGGATCGCTTCTACGTGGCCGTGGCATTACTATGTAAAGCAGGCATCGAGGCATTCGATTGAACAGCTAGTGACCTATGCGACTGAGCGTGGTATGATCGGTGTGTTACGGATACACGTATCCTGTGTGTGTGTGTGTTTCTTTTCTCTCCTTCTCCCCTCACAGGTGAAAATCATCACTCCCCAATCAGTCACCAATCATCAATCAGAAGACACACCTCCTCCTGTTTCCTACCCAATCACCGTTCCTTTCCCTTTGTTTAAAAACCCTGTCAGTTGTTTGGTGTTGCGCTCAATCTCTCTGTAAATGCCATGTCTGTAGATCGCTCTCGCTTTGTGTATTGACCTCTGTTTCACGCTCTCTTTGTGTATTGACCTCTGTTTCACGCTCTCTTTGTGTATTGACCTCTGTTTCACTCTCTCTTTGTGTATTGACCTCTGTTTCACTCTCTCTTTGTGTATTGACCTCTGTTTCACGCTCTCTTTGTGTATTGACCTCTGTTTCACGCTCTCTTTGTGTATTGACCTCTGTTTCACTCTCTTTTGTGTATTGACCTCTGTTTCACTCTCTCTTTGTGTATTGACCTCTGTTTCACGCTCTCTTTGTGTATTGACCTCTGTTTCACTCTCTCTTTGTGTATTGACCTCTGTTTCACTCTCTCTTTGTGTATTGACCTCTGTTTCACGCTCTCTTTGTGTATTGACCTCTGTTTCACTCTCTCTTTGTGTATTGACCTCTGTTTCACGCTCTCTTTGTGTATTGACCTCTTCACTCTCTCTTTGTGTATTGACCTCTGTTTCACGCTCTCTTTGTGTATTGACCTCTGTTTCACTCTCTCTTTGTGTATTGACCTCTGTTTCACTCTCTCTTTGTGTATTGACCTCTGTTTCACTCTCTCTTTGTGTATTGACCTCTGTTTCACTCTCTCTTTGTGTATTGACCTCTGTTTCACGCTCTCTTTGTGTATTGACCTCTGTTTCACGCTGTGTATTGACCTCTGTTTCACGCTCTCTTTGTGTATTGACCTCTGTTTCACGCTCTCTTTGTGTATTGACCTCTGTTTCACGCTTTTGTATTGACCTCTGTGTATTGACCACTGTTTCACGCTCTCTTTGTGTATTGACCACTGTTTCACGCTCTCTTTGTGTATTGACCACTGTTTCACGCTCTCTTTGTGTATTGACCACTGTTTCACGCTCTCTTTGTATTGACCACTGTTTCACGCTCTCTTTGTGTATTGACCACTGTTTCACGCTCTCTTTGTGTATTGACCACTGTTTCACGCTCTCTTTGTGTATTGACCACTGTTTCACGCTCTCTTTGTATTGACCACTGTTTCACGCTCTCTTTGTATTGACCACTGTTTCACTGTTTGACCACTGTTTCACGCTCTTTTGTATTGACCACTGTTTCACGCTCTCTTTGTGTATTGACCACTGTTTCACGCTCTTTTGTGTATTGACCACTGTTTCACGCTCTCTTTGTGTATTGACCACTGTTTCACGCTCTCTTTGTGTATTGACCACTGTTTCACGCTCTCTTTGTGTATTGACCACTGTTTCACGCTCTCTTTGTGTATTGACCACTGTTTCACGCTCTCTTTGTGTATTGACCACTGTTTCACGCTCTCTTTGTGTATTGACCACTGTTTCACGCTCTCTTTGTGTATTGACCACTGTTTCACGCTCTCTTTGTGTATTGACCACTGTTTCACGCTCTCTTTGTGTATTGACCTCTGTTTCACGCTCTCTTTGTGTATTGACCACTGTTTCACGCTCTCTTTGTGTATTGACCACTGTTTCACGCTCTCTTTGTGTATTGACCACTGTTTCACGCTCTCTTTGTGTATTGACCACTGTTTCACGCTCTCTTTGTGTATTGACCACTGTTTCACGCTCTCTTTGTGTATTGACCTCTGTTTCACGCTCTCTTTGTGTATTGACCTCTGTTTCACTCTCTCTTTGTGTATTGACCTCTGTTTCACGCTCTCTTTGTGTATTGACCTCTGTTTCACGCTCTCTTTGTGTATTGACCTCTGTTTCACTCTCTCTTTGTGTATTGACCTCTGTTTCACGCTCTCTTTGTGTATTGACCACTGTTTCACGCTCTCTTTGTGTATTGACCTCTGTTTCACGCTCTCTTTGTGTATTGACCACTGTTTCACGCTCTCTTTGTGTATTGACCACTGTTTCACGCTCTCTTTGTGTATTGACCACTGTTTCACGCTCTCTTTGTGTATTGACCACTGTTTCACGCTCTCTTTGTGTATTGACCACTGTTTCACGCTCTCTTTGTGTATTGACCACTGTTTCACTCTCTCTTTGTGTATTGACCACTGTTTCACGCTCTCTTTGTGTATTGACCACTGTTTCACTCTCTCTTTGTGTATTGACCACTGTTTCACGCTCTCTTTGTGTATTGACCACTGTTTCACGCTCTCTTTGTGTATTGACCACTGTTTCACTCTTTGTATTGACCTCTGTTTCACTCTGTGTATTGACCTCTGTTTCACTCTCTCTTTGTGTATTGACCACTGTTTCACGCTCTCTTTGTGTATTGACCACTGTTTCACGCTCTCTTTGTGTATTGACCTCTGTTTCACGCTCTCTTTGTGTATTGACCACTGTTTCACGCTCTCTTTGTGTATTGACCTCTGTTTCACGCTCTCTTTGTGTATTGACCACTGTTTCACGCTCTCTTTGTGTATTGACCACTGTTTCACGCTCTCTTTGTGTATTGACCTCTTGTTTGAGCACCTCCATAGCACTTTGTCATCACCTGTGAGTATTGTTTTTGGTTATGGTGTTTGCTGGTGGGAAAAGGGGGAACCAAGACAAGTCGCTCATGGGCATACACTACCTATAGGTAAACGTTGTTAAATACACTAGTTAGAACTGGGTGGACCACTCACTGTATTTGTGGTTAGTTAGCTGTAGTTAAAGTGGGCTAGTCTAGCTTAGGGGTGTTTTTGAATAATTGGTTCTTTCCTTGGGTCCAGCTCAGCCCCTTTTCCTGCTCCCTCCATTAGTGTGTTTAATAAACCCTGAGTTTGACGGTAGATTTCAGTTGTTGTAGTTATTGCGTTCTCACTTTTACTTTGTCACTATTAGAATTTGTATAAGTTATGTAGATCAATTAAGAATTTAAAGTGACTCCAACACAAATGCTGCGTACACATTTTAAGAATCTAGCAAAACGAACCGCTTCCTTGGCAACCATGTGTTTTTTGTGTGGCCAGTTGTCCAGCCCTTTGTCCACTGATCTCCATAGATGGTTGTCAGCATGTTTGTATGCTCTGCAAAAACACATGCATGTTTTTAGTACACAATTTTTGATTTCCTTATTTAACTGTTATTTAATTGATTTATTACACAGTGCCTACACATTGATCGGCTACAAAATAATATATTTTTTAAAGAAAATGCACCGAAATACCTTTAGTTTTGGTGATCCTCTCAGCTCCGGCTTATTTTTAAAGTCCTCTCATGGTTACTGTCCGAACACTGGAATGGGTAGCACCATAGAAAGAAGCAGGCTTGATGAAAACTGTCCATTTCGTCTGTTCTCTTTGGTTGCAATGTAATTTTTGCAGGTAGGGGGATGTTCACACCTACAGTAGCCAGGCTATAAAGAGTCTATTGTCCTGCTAATCAGTCTACAAGTGTTTGAAAACCTGTTTTCAAAATGCCACCAGCTGTCCATCACTACTGTAAATAAAAACAGCATCTTGTTTACATTCTTTATTGTAACCACAATGTCACAAATAATTTGTATCTACCTTTCCAATTACTTTTAGAGTTTGGGATTTACAAATGTGTGCTTTTCATGTCATTAATAAAAAATCCAGTTTGGATTTAAGTATAACTTTTTGAGTGACTCCTTTAGTGAGAGGTCTAAATGCCTTAATATTTAATCATATCTGCCCTCCGAATTCATTTCTAAGGGGCATTTTTTCACGCCATTAGTCGCTACATTGTTTTAGTTTGAATGCGTCTGCTAAATGACTTAAATGTAAATGTAATGTGCAGACTGGCACTAAGAACAGTGGGAATGTTTCCCTAGTCAGCGCCATTATTAGTGCAATGCCTTGCACAACTCAAGCATTGTACCACATGACCAGTTGGGAGTGGGCTACAGTACTACAGTAAGAGCAAAATAATAAAATAAGATTTGTTTAAACTTTAGTGTAACAATAGTTTTAGTAAGTTCTACTGATCGTGCACAATTATCAGTTTCTATTTAGTTTTATGCCGCCCATTCATTGTCAGAGACACAGTAGGACCCAAAAGCATAATCAGTGCTCTAACTCCCCCTTGAGCTGGTCTGGAGCAATGACGTGGTGATGCAGGGTACCGTACTAAACCACAAATTACCTCTAAATCCCGTAGCATAATCGCAAAACTTTTAGTGGAGCAATCACTGTAGATATTCCATTAAAATCAGCCATTTCCAGCTACAATAGTCCTTTACAACATTAACAATATCTACACTGTATTTCTGATCAATTTGTTATTTTAAAACTTTTCTTTCAAAAACAAGGAAATGAACCCAAACTTTTGAACGGTAGTGTAAGTGCTGCTTTACGTTTTATGCATCAGTGATTACCTACTGCTCTACACAGTGGTGTACATGTAACCTAAAATGTCTAAAACTCTAGACGAGTGACATACCTGCTACACAAAGTGATTACCTGCTTCTTAAACTCTGAAGTCTACACCAATAACATCTCTTGTGTATTGCTACGCCTTGACTGTTTCGAGGAGACAAACTACCTCTAATATCTAGACACAATTATTCAATGTACTACAGAAAAATAACATACTTCGCCCTGCACCTGGTGAGTTTGTGTCTGTGGAATCCAGTCAGTTCTGAACAAATTCTTATTTACAATGACTGCCTTGTTCAGGTGCAGAACGACAGATTTTTTACCTTGTCAGCTCAAGGATTCGATCCAGCAACCTTTTGGTTACTGGCCCAACACTCTAACCACTAGGCGATCTGCCACCACATAATGGTGTCTTTAATGTGCTAATCTCCATCCATTATCGGTCAACTCATCCAGAGAGGACATCACACCCCCACAGGGGATATTACTAAGTAATTCAAAAAAGCTGGGCTCTGATGTGTAGCATACTGTCACTTCATACATGGGTAGGTGCACACACACGTCTAGGTCTCGGTAGATGACATCACTTACACAACGGCCGCTAGCTAGCGATTCCACAAACTCACCAGGTGCAGGGCGAAGAAGAGGATGATGAGGACTCCGCAGGACAGCATGGATAGGCCTAGTAGCAGCACCAGAGGCTGGTACTGGCTGATACAGGAGAACTTCCTGTACAGGGCCTCATGTTTCAGCTCCTGGTCATTTAACAGGTACTTCCCTTTAGCCGGCATGGTGGTGGTGGTGACCTGTTCACTACTAAAACCCTGATAAAAGGTTACGGGCTGCTGGTTTTAACAGAAGCATTTTTGTCAGCTTCCACTGTCTAAGAGTTGCTGAATTTCCTCTCCACCACTCCTCACACAGGTATGGTAGGCAGGGAATAACGCTGAAAACACCACCCCACAGTGTAGGGCAGGGTAGGAGCCGTCTTCTGCTGTGACTGAGACAGACGTGTGTGTGTGTGTGTGTCTACAGATCCACACATCCAGGTGGGCAGGTTTGCTGAGGCTTTCTAGCTCATACTACTCAAGTGCAGTTGTCGACGTTATCCCTCATGGGCATTTTTAATATGTTGCTCTCTTTCACTCACAGGTTTTGAACTTTCTCTCGCTCTTTTCTTTCGCTCTCTTTCTCCCTCTTATCTCCCTTTCTGCATTGGCAGGCAGACCCAGTTCATCCTTCCCAGCTACTGTGGTCCATTCTTCAGTGGGGTTGAGTAATGATCCCAGCGCTGAGAGAAGAGACTGGGGGAGGAGGAGAGTCTAAGGAAAGAGGAGAGGAGAAAGGGGGTGGAGACTGGGAGGGGGGAGAAGGAAAGAGGGGTCGTCAAGGATTCAGGATTCTGTCCCATCAGTGCTGAGCGGGTAGAGAGGGGCCCAATGTAGCTCCACCCACTGGAGCTGTCACAGTCAGAGGCCTGGGGATTAGACAACAGAGAGAGACTGGGTGAGTTTACTGGAACCACTTATCAAGACAGAAGTAGAATGAAATAGCAATCCACAACACTTGAGGGGCATGGCTCTTCAAAGCACTTTCTCTTGTTGACATGTCAGAAAATGTTGATGCACACTCACTAAGCTTGTTATGTTTCAATAAACAGATTACATTTTGATCTGGCAGTGAGAATAAAAAAAAAACAGTTTAGCGATATGATTTCAAACTACATTACTGTCTGCCAAACTGTACACAGTTAGAATACAGTACAGCGAGTCCCTTCATATGACAAAGACAGACTGCCGTTTAGCCAAGGGTGTACATTTTCACAAGTGAGTGAATCTTCAATCCTCATTCAACCAAAGCCCTGCAGTTGTTCCCACGATCAAGAAAGCCTGGTTTGTCTGTATTCAGTCCCAGTTCTCAGTCTCTGTCCTGGTTTGGCCACAGCTCCATAGAGAACTGCCATGATGACACCTAGACCTTCTAATGAATAAGCTCTCCATGGAGCACTTTACTCAAGAATACAGCGTCAAGGGAAGAACTCTTGCATCATGAAACAACACACTGGTCTCGACTTAATTTACTTATATCTTGTTAATTTTACTCTGACAAAACACATTCGGCGTTGTGGAGTTTAAACGCTAGCCAAGAGTCTCAGTCTATGTCTGCCAAGAATTTTATTTTAGCAATCCATTATTCACAAGAGTTTAAGGAGATTGTCATTCATCGCTTTAATACGCAACACATTTTAAAGATGGACAAAAAGACCTGGTCCACTTTGAAAGAAGCATATTTTAAATCTCCAGCACTGGTATGTCCAAACCGTTCTTCTTTACGTGAAACTGTAGTCTTGCTAATGATTAAGGACATCAATGCAGCCCCTTAGAAGTTACATTAAATATCAATAAATCAAGGTGTATTAAGCTGTAGGAAAATAAACCAGGTCTATGTTTTGTTAGGATCTATTGGCTGGGCAGAGTATGTACTTTGCTCCAGTCTTAATGAGCACAGACCAGAGCCCACTAAAGCCAGTCAGTATATGAGGCGTCTGAGTCCCCTTAGTCGGTCTGCCCTCGCTGGCTCCCTGTCATGCAGGAAGTTTGCTCAGTGAATCAGAGGCTACGTGGTATTTACAAAAAGGCTGAATGAAAAATACATTTGGGAGGCTCTCGTCTCAAGCACGCAGTAGGACGTAATAGGCATCCTTATCTGGTTGGTTTAAAGAGGGCCCAGCGGCTGGTCTTTGTCTCACCTGGTAATAAAATCACAGAACACAACAGCACAGCTACAATATGGGCGTGACCGTAAACCACTGGGCTCAGAGACTGATAATGATATCACTTCTCATTTTGTAGAAGGGATTACATTCTTGGCTTCATAAATAGGCTGGTGTGTTTGGGAGGCGCTAGATGTTGCTGCGTTGAAACTATATGAAATTAACCTTGCATAAAGTTAATTAATATAAACCTAATCTCAGCAGTTGCTAATAGTCTTGACTCCTGGACCTTTCCTAACAGTATGAAGCATTGTTGCCTGTTTGTCTTTTAGCAACTGCAACAGTTGCCATGTGCCATAAAATAGCAAACGCTGATGAGGTTATGTACCTAAAGGCCAGAGAGGGAGGGACACCTGTTGGGCTGTGTGAATGGATATCCCAGCCAGCCAACCACTCAGGATGCTCCAGTCATAGTGACAACCTGCTCTGTCCCAACAGGCCATGTGTTGGAGGTCCGGTCAGCAATTTACAGCCCTGCTGTTTAACTGTTCCTTTTATTACTTTAACACTATTACTGCCAAACAACTAACAACCCTTTACCCAACCCCCATCCTTTACTACCCAGGCTATGCTGCAGTCTGACTAACAGACAGAGTTAGGGAGCTAAAGCAGAGGATGAGGTAAAGCACATACTGGTAAGGGATCCATCCGTCTTCTCTATTAGAAAACAGCTGGGGCCTTGAGGTCAGGGCCCCTCAGATATATGATATACACACTGTTCATATGAAGGAAATTACTCCTTCAAAAAGAACACCTAAACAAAACACTATCATTTCTCTGATTTAGCTCCTTCAGACATTCAACCCACAGGCTCAATGTCTGCTCATGCATGCAACCAGAGTAAACAGTAGGGAGGGTGAATGGGAGGATAACCAGGCCCCAATGGCAGACAATAAAGGACCAAAGGTCCCATTTTGTCATGACTACTCATCTCCTGGATAATGCAGCACAGTAGGTTGGTGTGATCACCCTTAAATAGGGAGACTTAGAGAGTAAGTTATGAGTCAAATCAAATGTATTTATATAGCCCTTCTTACATCAGCTGATATCTCAAAGTGCTGTACAGAAACCCAGCCTAAAACCCCAAACAGCAAGCAATGCAGGTGTAGAAGCACAGTGGCTAGGATAAACTCCCTAGAAAGGCTAAAACCTAGGAAGAAACCTAGAGAGGAACCAGGCTATAAGGGGTGGCCAGTCCTCTTCTGGCTGTGCCGGGTGGAGATTATAACAGAACATGGCCAAGATATTCAAATGTTCATAAATGACCAGCATGGTCAAATAATAATTATCACAGTAGTTGTCAAGGGTGCAACAAGTCAGCACCTCCGGAGTAAATGTCGGTTGGCTTTTCATAGCCGATCATTAAGAGTATCTCTACCGCTCCTGCTGTCTCTAGAGAGTTGAAAACAGCAGGTCTGGGACGGGTAGCACATCCGGTGAACAGGTCAGGGTTCCATAGTCCACAGTGAGAGATCCAGAGACAGAGATAGACAATGAGCCACAACTGTGAGGGAAGTCCAAATAGACCATTAAGGGTGGTAATGTTAGAGAATGGTTCTGGGACAAAGGGACGGTGAAACAGCACTGAGACAGTATATCTCAGAGAGCAGTCAGGGGAGACTTACCATCTAGAAGGCTCCAGGGAACTTCTGCTTATCTATGAATGAAACACAGGATGATGGTTCTCCTTCCCTGGGGCGGCAGGGTAGTCTAGTGGTTAGAGCGTTGGACTAGTAACCGAAAGGTTGCAAGTTCATATACCTGAGCTGACAAGGTACAAATCTGTCGTTCTGCCCCTGAACAGGCAGTTAACCCACTTTTCCTTGAAAATAAGATTGTTCTTAACTGACTTGCAGAGTTAAATAAAGGTAAAATAAATAAAAAATCTGCACATCTTCCTGTTCACTTAAGCCAGGCAGCTCAGGGGGTGGTGATAAAACAGTTTCTATGCTTTTTCTTGCTTTTCAGTGACTTTGTAGCTTACTTTGTCTTACTCTGTGTGTTGGTTAAACTGAGATCACTTTCATTGTCTGACATACTGTCTGTGTGCATTCCAATGTTAGGAGGTCAGGACAGTGAGGAAATAATGAAGACATTTGGAGAGCAGCCTCGTACTGGGGCAGATGGCCCAGTTCCCCACGATGTTAACGATCAGTGAATAGGTTGGACAGTCGGACAGTAGTACACTAGTACTGATCATTCCAGGATGTTTTGCTCAGAGGCAGCCATTTAACACCGCCATAGAGCGCTTGTTTGTGAGACAACGGCTTGATATTACAGCTCCCAGCCCGACAACCTCTTTATGTTCCAATTCTAAAGTTGTCATGGCAAAGGACAGATGCAGCGGATCTCTGTCTGTCTCCGCCGCTGAGTGGAGTCGTGCGGAGCAGTGCTGGAATAGCGGCCTGGCTTGAATAGGCTGGAGTCTCTCAAGAACAGGATGAATAGCAGTAACTGCACTACATTGTCGGGGAGGCCTTTCTCTGAAAGAGCTGAGGCAAATCGAGGCATTCTCACAGAGGTCTCGCAAACTGGTGTCATTTGACTCCTGGAGCAGCACAAAACCACAGACGTCATCACCACCCAGAGCCCAGCCACCGAGATTGGGAACGCACATGGTTGCTGTCAAACTGGCAACGTGCATATATGCAAACTATATTTGAGCTGGTGGGATTAACCCTTTCATACTACATTTTTATGTGGCAGAGTAAGCCAGAGCTGGGCAATTCCATTATTTTTCCCTTTTAAATGTACACTACCGTTCAAAGGTTTGGGGTAACTTATAAAGGTCTTTGTTTTTTAAAAGAAAAGCAACATTTATGTCCATTAAAATAGCATCAAATTGATCAGAAATACTGTGTAGACATTGTTAATGTTGTAAATGACTATTGTAGCTGGAAACAGCAGATTTCTTATGGAATATCTACATAGGTGTACCTAGTAGAGGTCGACCGATTAATTGGAATGGCCGATTAATTAGGGCCGATTTCAAGTTTTCATAACAATTAGAAATCGGTATTTTTTTGGCGCCAATTTGCCGATTTAACAAAAATAAATAATTATACCTTTATTTAACTAGGCAAGTCAGTTAAGAACACATTGTTATTTTTAATGACTGCCAAGGAACGGTGGGTTAACTGCCTTGTTCAGGGGCAGAACGACAGATTTTCACCTTGTCAGCTCAATTATCTAACTGAGCGGTGGTAGGCAGAAGCAGGCGCGTAAACATTCAATCAAACAGCACTTTCGTGCATTTTGCCAGCAGCTCTTTGTTGTGAGTCTAGAATTGAGCTGTTTAGGACTTCAAGCCGATCAACTCCCGAGATGAGGCTGGTGTAACCGAAGTGAAATGGCTAGTTAGTTAGCGCGCTAATAGCGTTTCAAACGTCACTCGCTCTGAGCCTTCTAGTAGTTGTTCCCATTGCTCTGCATGGGTAACGCTGCTTTGATGGTGGCTGTTGTCGTTGTGTTGCTGGTTCGAGCCCAGGGAGGAGCGAGGAGAGGGACGGAAGCTATACTGTTACACTGGCAATACTAAAGTGCCTAAAGTGCCTGATCAAATAGTCAAAGGTTAATGAAATACAAATGGTATAGAGGGAAATAGTCCTATAATTCCCATAATAACTACAACCTAAAACTTCTTACCTGGGAATATTGAAGACTCATGTTAAAAAGGAACCACCAGCTTTCATATGTTCTCATGTTCTGAGCAAGGAACTGAAATGTTAGCTTTCTTACAAAGCACATATTGCAATTTTACTTTCTTCTCCAACACTTTGTTTCATTATTTACTTGAGGCTAAATTGATTTTATTGATGTATTATATGAAGTTAAAATAAGTGTTCATTCAGTATTGTTGTAAATTGTCATTATTACAAATAAATAAATACAAATCGGCATTGGCTTTTTGGTCCTCCAATAAAATCGGTATCGGCGTTGAAAAATCATAATCGGTCGACCTCTAGTACAGAGGCCCATTATCAGCAACCATCACTCCTGTGTTCCAATGGCAAGTTGTGTTAACTAATCCAAGTTTAGAATTTTAAAAGGCTAATTGATCATTAGAAAACCCTTTTGCAATTATATTAGCACAGCTGAAAACTGTTATTCTGATTAAGAACTTCTTCAGGCTAGGGTCTATTTTTCTCCAGTTCCTGTCTGACTGACGTGCCAAAAGTAAACTGCCTGTTACTCAGTTTGTAGAAATGTTAAAGTCATGTATGAGACTATAACACAATTGATATGGTAGGAGAAAATCCAAAGAAAAACCAACCGGAATATTTTGTTTTTTTGAGAGCCCTTCTCTTCCAACGAAACATATAGGGTCATATCCAAATCCAGCTCCCAGATTGCAATTCCAATGGCTTCCACTAGATGTCTCCAGTCTTTGTTTCAGGCTTGTTTCTTCCCAAACAAGGAAGAATTTTGAGTTTTAGTACTGGGAGTCAGAGTTGGAAATCAGTCTGTGTGCGCGCAACGAAGAGGACGCACAACTGCTAATTTTGCTTTTCTATTGAACATACTTCTTTCCATATGAAATTTAGTTTTATTACATTTTAGGATACCGGAGGATTAAATAGTAATATATTTTGACTTGTTTTAACAAAGTTTTGCGGTAGCTTTTTGGATTCCTTTCTCTGCATGTTGAATGAGTGGATTACTCAAATCGATGGCGCCAACTAAACAGACTTTTGGGGATATAAAGAAGGATTTTATCTAACAAAACGACCATGCATATTTTAGCTGGGTCCCAAATCAGAGGAAAATTTTCAAAAAGTGAATATTTAATTCGGCATTTGTGATTTTATGAAGCTTGTGCTGGTTGAAAAAATATTTTTATGTGGGGCGCTGTCCTCAAACAATCGCATGGCATGCTTTCGCTGTAAAGCCTATTGTAAATCGGACAATGCAGTTAGATGAACAAGACTTTAAACTTTTAACTGATATAAGACACTTGTATGTACCTAAATGTGTAATATCCATCATTTGTATGATTATTTATTTGAATTGCATGCCCTCCAATTTCCCCCCGGAAGATGGGCTTCTAGACCTAAGAAGTTTTAAAGAAGCAATAAAACTGGCCTTCTTTAGACTAGTTGAGTATCTGGAGCATCAGCATTTGTGAGTTCGATTACAGGCTCAAAATGGCCAGAAACAAATAACTTTCTTCTGAAACCCGAAATTAAGGCTATTCCATGCGAGAAATTGCCAAGAAACTGAAGGTCTCGTACAACGCTGTGTACTACCCCCTTCACAGAGCAGCACAAACTGTCTCTAAATAGAATAGAAAGAGGAGCAGGAGACCTCGGTGCACAACTGAGCAAGAGGACTAGTACATTACATTGTCTAGTTTGAGAAACAGACGCATCACTGGTCCGCAACTGGCAGCTTCATTAAATAGTACCCGCAAAACACCCATCTCAACGTCAGTGAAGAGGCGACTCCGGGATGATGGCCTTCTAGGCAGAGTCGCTAAGAAAAAAACAGACTGGCCAACTAAAAATACAAGTTTAAGACGGGCAAAAGAACACGGACACTGAACAGAAGATCTCTGCCTACAAGGCCAGCATCCCGGAGTCGCCTCTTCACTGTTGACGTTGAGACGGGTGTTTTGCAGGTACTATTTAATGAAGCTGCCAGTTGATGACTTGTACGCCTATGTAAATATTGCATTAAAAAAATATATTTAAAAAATCAAATAAAAAAAGCAGTTTCCAGCTTCAATAGTCATTTACAACATTAACAATGTCTACACTGTATTTCTGATCAATTTGATGTTATTTTAATGACAACATTTTGTTGCTTTTCTTTCAAAAACAAGGACATTTCTAAATGACTTCAAACTTTTGAACGGTAGTGTATGTGTTATGGCTTTACACCTCCTGCAATAATGTAGATAAAGAGTTACTTGTCTAACAGAACACAGAGGGTGTTCTTTAATTGAAGCCTCTCAAACATAATCCAGGTAGAAGCAGGAACTCCCCAGGGTAGCCGTTTAGGCCCCTTCCTTTTTTCAATCTTTATTAACGACATGCCACTGGCTTTGAGTAAGGCTAGTGTGTCTACGTATGCGGATGACTCAACACTACACGTCAGCTACTACAAGGACTGAAATGGCTGCAACACTTAACAAAGAGCTGCAGTTAGTTTCAGAATGGGTAGCAAGGAATATGTTAATCCTAAATATTTCCAAAACTAAAAGCACTGTATTTGGGGCAAATCATTCACTAAACCCTAAACCGCAACTACATCTCGTAATGAATAATGTGGAAGTTGAGCAAGTTGAGGTGACTAAACTGCTTGGAATAACTGTGGATCAAAACATATTGATACAACAGTAGCTGAAATGGGGAGAAGTCTGTCCATAATAAAGTGCTGCTCTGCCTTCTGAACAACACTATCAACAAGGCAGGTCCTACAGGCCCTGGTTTTGTCACAACTGGACTACTGTTCAGTAGTGTGGTCAGGTGCCACAAAGACGGACTTGGGAAAATTGCAGTTGGCTAAGAACAGGACAGCACAGCTGGCCCTTAAAAGTACACGGAGAGCTAACATTAATTACAGGCATGTCAATCTCTCATGGCTCAAAGTGGAAGATAGATTGACTTCATCATTACTTGATTTTGTAAAAGGTGTTGAGAAGCACCAATTTGTAAGTCGCTCTGGATAAGAGCGTCTGCTAAATGACTTAAATGTAAATGTAAATGTAAGCTGAAGGTACCGAGCTGTCTGTTTAAAATACTAGCACACAGCTCAGACACCCATGCATAACCCACAAGACATGCCACCAGAGGTCTCTTCACAGTCCAAGTCCAGAACAGACTATGGGAGGCGCACAGTACTACATAGAGCCATGACTACATGGAACTCTATTCCACATCAGGTAACTGATGCAAGTAGGTAAAAATACACCTTATGGAACAGCGGGGACTATGAAGTAACACAAACACACAATGCACACACATACACAGATTTTGCGTTGCAGATTTGTAGTAGCGGAGTACGGGCCTGAGGGCACACACTTAGTGTGTTGTGAATTCTGTAATAAAAGTATTGTACTGTTCTAAAAATTGTATAACTGCCTTGGCAGCAGCTAATGGGGATCCATAATAAATACAAATACCCATCTACCAAAAGGTTCCCTTCTTTGCGAGGCATTGGAAAACCTCCCTGGTCTTTGTGGTTGAATCTGTGTTTGAAATTCATTGCTCGAATGAGGGACCTATAATTGTATGCTTGGGGTACAGAGATGAGGTAGTATTTCAAAAATTATGTTAAACACTATTATTGCACACTGAATGAGTCCATGCAACTTATTATGTGAATTGTTCAGCACATTGTTACTTCTTAACTTATTTAGGCTTACCATAACAAATGGTTGAACACTTAGAGTCAAAACATTTCAGCTTTACATTTTTTATTCATTTGTAAAAATGTCTGAAAAAGATAATACCCCATAATGTCAGTGGAATTATGTGTAGCCTAGTGACACAAAATCTCACTGTAATCCATTTTACATTCAGATTAACACAACAAAATGTGGAATAAGTGAAGGGGTGTAAATACTTTCTGAAGGCACTGTATATCAAGCAAATAAGTGCATTTGACTCAGGGCGCTGCATTCAGTCTCTTAACCAGGCTACCGGAGTCAACCAACTCACCACACAACAGGACCCTGTCTGCACTTCCTCATAGCTGACATATATGTACAGTAATGCACTGTCGTCAAATTAGATCTGCCTCCCATCTCCCCCTCCTCCCTCAACCCCAGTAGCATCATCCAGTGGTATTGGATTAGTTTTGTGCAGCAGGGAGAGCTGTCGAAAGATAATGACATTTACAGGATGTTATCGCAGGCTGTTTTCAGCTCTTTACTTTATCATAGCTTGTTTATGATAAACACAGGAAGTGTAGGCGAGAGCGAAAGCGTGGGTCGGAAGCCGGGCCCTTGTCACATACAAGTGTTTCACATTCACTTCCACAAATGCTGTGTCACATACACACAAGTGGATCCATCCATTTTGTTACATCACACACACACACACACACACACACACACACACACACACACACACACACACACACACACACACACACACACACACACACACACACACACACACACACACACACACACACACACACACACACACACTGAATGGTTCCTGGACAGTGATATTCATAGAAAATTCATAATTAAAAGCCAATATCTAGGTTGAATCAATCAGACTGGGTAATGTTCTGTTCTCTCAAGATGTAGCTAATTATGGTCATGATGAGAACCACTGCTTGCACATTCAATATCATAAGTGTTCCTTCCTTCCCATTCTGAATAATCAATAGCTCCCTGTGCATGCGAGTAAAGCATTTTTCTAAAATGGAGACAAAAAGAAAACACTGGAGGAGGAAAGAAAATGAAAAGGAAAGAAAGAAGAGAGCATTGTTTCCAGTCAGTGCAGCCAACCACATCCCTATTTCTGGTTTCATAACCCCTCTGTTAGCAGAGCCAGGTCAGGCTGAGGCGAGCTGGCAAAGTGCCCCAGCCCAGGACCTCCCAACCCACAGCAGCCTGCTAGGGTCTGGCTCTGGACCCCTCTCACGGCCCTCCCTGGCCCTGCCTCCACCACCACGGCACTGATCATGGAGCCATAATGACTACTCAGTACGCTAGCCAATGAACTACTGACACCGACTCATAGAAATCTCAGCAAGTACATCATAGAAATAGAAATATTATGATCTACACACTCAAAAACCTTAAATAATCCCAAGAGTGCAGTGCAGTGCAGTACAATACAGTAGATTATACAACAGGTAGGTCTAATCCTAGATGCTGATTGGTTAAAAATCACATTCCAGACAGTGTCTATTCCACAAAATACCACTGGCTAAATATATGACGCTGAAATGCCTATTTACTGTGTTCCATCTGACTGTGCAATCCAGTGTCTCATCAACCCAGCCAAGCAATTTATATATACAACATATACACTGTAAAAAAGCATCTCGACATTATCTTCCATTTCTTTTAGACTAGCATTGGGGTTTCAACAGTGGAGAATAGTAATAACCTTGGTCTGTCTCTCCGACATTCGCAACATTGTTTCAACATTGAAATTCGATCTCCAGCTGTCCTATGGTAATGAACATGTCCGGAGTCGGGACAAGACAGACAGGCAGCTTTTCTCAGCCATTCGAAATCATGAATCAGCATAATAATTTTTATGGGTATTTACAAAGAAATGTCAATAGAAAAACACAAAATGCAGCTAGTTTGCTGTCATTCCAGCTTCAGTCTGAAGTGATTGTGTTAGCCATCTCTTCTGAACAGTGGCCTGGCGAGAGAGGGGAAATGTTCTATGTCAGCCCGACGAGCCGGCTGAGGCATGACATGGGATAGGAGCCGAACGAGCTAACCGAGGCAAGGAAACCTGTCGAACCAGCTAAGGTGTGGAAGCCCCATGAGCCAGCCGAGGCACTTCCAATGAGCGCAGATGCGCGTAATGGTGGTGACAGGTGTGCGTAATGAAGGGCAACCTGGCACCCTCAGGCGCCAGAGAGGGGAAACAGGAGCAGGCGTGACAGGCTGCACTGTTTGACGTGAATGTGTTAGCCAAAGCTGACTAGCTAGCAAGCAAGGGATAAGAACCTTGCCAGCCATCATGGTAATGGAACATTTAGAACAAACGACAAGAACAAAAATACTTAACTGGGTTGTGTCTCTGGCAACCGAACCGATAGAACGAACCAGCATAGTATGAATAAATCAAATGAATAAATTCATCAAAATAACGTTAATTAAAACATGTCAATAATTATTTGATTAGGTTTTTAACCCGTTGTATAAAAGTGATAATGCCCTCGAAGCCGGAGTGTTTGGAGGATATATTGGCATGGTGTGCAACAAAATCCATGCCAATATATCCGTCAAACACCAGCTTTGAGGGCATTATCACTTAAGTAGATTTGAAGTCTAAACAGTGTTGACCTCTCCTACTGAGATGTTGTAGGGAGAAAGGGGGGGAGACACCAGCTTCAACACCAGCTAGGCTTAATGAGGGTAATCTTCCATAGTGCCATACAGTTAAGGGTGTTGACATGGCCATATGGTCCATGTTTTGAACACTGAGCTGTCATAACCTGGTTGTTGTAAATTATCCAATGACTCAAATGAGTCAGTCAGTTAGTGAACCAGTCACAACTCAACTCAATTTTCCAGTGAACATTTAATATCCTATTTCCTCGGAGTCTAAATGATTGATACTGACAGTACATGAACAAACCTGACCATATACAGTGGCTTGCGAAAGTATTCACCCCCGTGGCATTTTTCCTATTTTGTTGCCTTACAATCTGGAATTAAAATTAATTTTGGGGGGTTTGTATCATTTAACTTACACACCATGCCTACCACTTTGAAGATCCAAAATATTTTCTCTTGTGAAACAAACAAGAGCCCGCATAACTATTCACCCCCCCCAGGGTCATTGTCCTGCTGGAAGGTGAACTTCAGTCCCAGTCTCAAATCTCTGGGAGACAAACAGGTTTCCCTCGAATTTCCCTGTATTTAGCGCCATCCATCATTCCTTCAATTCTGACCAGTTTCCCAGTCCCTGCCGATGAAAAACATGGGATGGTGTTCTCGGGGTGATGAGAGGTGTTGGGTTTGCACCAGAAATAGTGTTTTCCTTGATGGCCAAAAAGCAACATTTTTGTCTCATCTGACCAGAGTACCTTCTTCCATATGTTTGGGGAGTCTCCAACATGCCCTTTGGTGAACACCAAACGTGTTTGCTTTTTTTTCTTTAAGCAATGGCTTTTTTTCTGGCCACTCTTCTGTGAAACCCAGCTCTGTGGAATGTACGGCTTAAAGTGGTCCTATGGACAGATACTACCATCTCCACTGTGGAGCTTTGCAGCTCCTTCAGGGTTATCTTCGGTCTCTTTGTTGCCTCTCTGATTAATGCCCTCCTTGCCTGGTCCGTGAGTTTTGGTGGGCAGCCCTCTCTTGGCAGGTTTGTTGTGGTGCCATATTCTTTCCATTCTTTTATGATGGATTTAATGTGGCTCCGTGGGATGTTCAAAGTTTGATATTTTTTTTATAACCCAACCCTGATCTGTACTTCTCCACAAATTTGTCCCTGACCTGTTTGGAGGGCTCCTTGGTCTTCATGGTGCCGCTTGCTCTGTGGTGTTGCAGACTCTGGGGCCTTCAGATCAGGTGTGTATATATATGCTGAGATCATGTGACAGATCATGTGACACTTAAATAAAATAAGAGTTGACTTCTGAAGGTAATTGGTTGCACCAGATCTTATTTAGGGGCTTCATAGCAAAGGTGGTGAATACACATGCACGCACCACTTGTTTAAAAAAATTCAAAAAAGAAAAGAAAATCCCAGCCGGCGACCCAAAACAACGGCGCCGCTGGAGGGGCAGAAGAAGTGGTCTTCTGGTCAGGCTCTGTAGACAGGCACATCGAGCACCACTCCTGACTTTACTACTCGCCAACGTCCAGTCTCTTGACAACAAGGTAGACGAAATCCGAGCAAGGGTTGCCTTCCGGAGAGTTCTTTGTTTCACGGAAACGTGGCTCACTCGAGACACGCTATCAGAGTCGGTACAGCCACCTGGTTTCTTCACGCATCGCGCCAACAGAAACAAACATCTCTCTGGTTATAAGAAGGGCGGGTGAGTATGCCTTATGATTAACGAGACGTGGTGTGATCATAACAACATACAGGAACTCAAGTCCTTTTGCTCACATGACCTAGAATTTCTTACAATCAAATGTCGACCTCATTATCTGCCAAGAGAATTCACTTCGACTATAAATCACAGCCGTATATATCCCCCCAAGCAGACACATCGATGGCCCTGAATGAACTTCATTGGACACTATCTAAACTGAAAACCACATATCCTGAGGCTGCATTCATTGTAGCTGGGGATTTTAACAAGGCTTATCTGAAAACAAGACTCCCTAAATTTTATCAGCATATCGAAAGCACTACCCGGACAGAAAAAATCCTGGACCATTGTTACTCTAACTTCCGCAACACATACAAAGCCCTGCCCCGCCCTCCCATCGGAAAATCTGACGACGACTCCATTTTGTTGCTCCCAGCATATAGAGAGAAACTAAAACAGGAAACGCCCATGATCAGGTCTATTCAACACTGGTCCGACTAATCTGATTCCATGCTTCAAGTTTGCTTCGATCACGTGGACTGGAATATGTTCCGCATAGGGTCGGACAACAACATTGATGAATACGCTGATTCGGTGAGCAAGTTTATTAGCAAGTGCATCGGTGATGTTGTACCCACAGCAACTATTAAAACCTTCCCCAACCAGAAACAGTGGATTGATGGCAGCATTCGTGCAAAACTGAAAGCGCGAACCACTGCTTTTAATCAGGGCAAGGCGACCGGTAACATGACCGAAAACAAACAGTGTAGCTATTCCCTCCGCAAGGCAATCAAACAAGCTAAGCGTCAGTATAAAGTAGAGTCAAAGTAGAGACAAAGTAGAGTCGCAATTCAATGGCTCAGACACGAGAGGTATGTGGCAGGGTCTACAGTCAATCACGGACAACAAAAAGAAAACCAGCCCCGTCGAGGACCACGATGTCCTGCACCCAGACAAACTAAACAACTTCTTTGCTCACTTTGAAGTTAATACCGTGCCAATGAAACGGCCCGTTACCAAAACCTGCGAGCTCTGCTTCACCGCAGCCAACGTGAGTAAAGCATTTAAACGTGTTAACCCTCGCAAGGCTGCCGGCCCAGACGGTGAGGGTGAGGTCAGTACAGGTGCATCCAAAGCTGGGACCGAGAGATTCTATCTCCAGGCCATCAGACCTGTTAAACAGCCATCACTAACATAGAGTGGCTGCTGCCAACATACAGACTCAAATCTCTGGCCATTTTAATGAATGTAATAAATGGATTTAATAAAAGGTATCACTAGACACTTTAAATAATGCCACTTTAATAAGGTCTACATATCCTACATTACTCATTTCATATGTACATTTGAAGTCGGAAGTTTACATACACCTTAGTCAAATATATTTAAACTCAGTTTTTCAAAATTCCTGACATTTAATCCTTGTAAAAATTCCCTGTCTTGGGTCAGTTAGGATCAGCACTTTATTTTAAGAATGTGAAATGTCAGAATAATAGTAGAGAGAATGATTTATTTCAGCTTTTATTTCTTTCATCACATTCCCAGTGGGTCAGCAGTTTACATACACTAAATTAGTATTTGGTAGCATTGCCTTTAAATTGTTTAACTTGGGTCGAACGTTGTGGGTAGCCTTCCACAATAAGTTGGGTGCATTTTGGCCCATTCCTCCTGACAGAGATGGTGTAACTGAGTCAGGTTTGTAGGCCTCCTTGCTCGCACCCACTTTTTCATTTCTTTCCACACATTTTCTATGGGATTGAGGTCAGGGCTTTGTGATGGCCACTCCAATACCTCGACTTTGTTGTCCTTAAGCTATTTTGCCACAACTTTGGAAGTATGCTTGGGGTCATTGTCCATTGGGAAGACCCATTTGTGACCATGCTTTAACTTCCTGACTGATGTCTTGAGATGTTACTTCAATATATACACATCATTTTCCTACCTCATGATGCCATCTATTTTGTGAAGTGCACCAGTTCCTCCTGCAGCAAAACACCCCCACAACATGATGCTGCCACCCCCAGTGCTTCACGGTTGGTATGGTGTTCTTAGGCTTGCAAGACTCCCCCTTTTTCCTCCAAACATAATGATGGTCATTATGGCCAAACAGTTATATTTTGGTTTCATCAGACCACAGGACATTTCTCCAAAAAGTACGATCTTTGTCCCCATGTGCAGTTGCAAACCATAGTCTGGCTTTTTTTATGGCGGTTTTGGAGCAGTGGCTTCTTCCTTGTTGAGCGGCCTTTCAGGTTATGTCGATATAGGACTCGTTTTACTGTGGATATAGATACTTTTGTACCTGTTTCCTCCAGCATCTTCACAAGGTCCTCTGCTGCTGTTCTGGGATTGATTTGCACTTTTCGCACCAAAGTACGTTCATCTCAAACTATAGTTTGTTAACAAGAGATTTGTGGAGTGGTTGAAAAACAAGTTAATAACTCCAACCTAAGTATGTAAACTTCGTGCCTATGTCATACGGCCATCCATCATCCATATATTTATATGTACATATTCTTATTCATCCCTTTACATTTGTGTGTATAAGGTTGTTGTTGTGAATTTGTTAGATTACTTGTTAGATATTACTGCACTGTCGGAACTAGAAGCACAAGCATTTCGCTACACTCACATTAACATCTGCTGACCAATAAAATTTGATTTGGTCAGTCTTTACTGATTTTGATATTGGTGAGGGTCAATGGATGCTTTGTGTTAACTGTGTGTGGGTGTGTTACCAAGTGTTGCAATATTAATCAAGGGCTCTTCAATTATTGCGTAACAAACCCTTTGTTAATGTGATAAATAAATCACATCTGTGAAAGACTGCTGGCCTTAATTTGATATTGATTAAAAACAGTCTCACCACCCTGCTCTACAAACACTATATTTTTTTAAATACATGTTTTATTTAATTCTGATTTGTTGGGGCACTGAGGCTACTTCCCACAGCTATGGCTGTTTTATTTCCGGCTGTGGGTTTTAGTAGAGTTGGGCAATATAGACAAAAATCCATATCCAGATAATTCAGTAAATTTATCATAACGGTAAATTAAACAATACGTTTATAACATTAATGTGAATCAGTTTTTTATATTAGTAGTTATTGCAACATTAGAAGTAGTAGAAATTTAATCTATCAATTGTCCCATTAACAGTCACTCATGTTAGGAAACTTATTTCATTTGAAATCACATCAGATTTTATTCGTCAAATACACAAGGTTAGCAGGCCGCCCCATCCCGCATGCGGGATCGTGACTACAGCCTCAAGCTCATTACCATAACGCAACATTAGCGATTTCTGAAAATTGCAAATGAAATGAAATAAATATGCCTGTCCGCAAGCTTATCCTTTTCTTAACAATCCTGTCGTCTCAGATTTTCAAAATATGCTTTAGAACCAGAGAAAATCAATAATTTGTGTAAGAGTGGTGATAGCTAGCTTAGCATTTAGCGTTAGCATTTAGCACGCAACATTCACAAAAACCAGCAAAGGGATCAAATAAAATAATTTACCTTTGAAGAACTTCAGATGTTTCAATGAGGAGACTCTCAGTTACATAGCAGATGTCCAGTTTTTCCTGAAAGATGCTTGTGTAGGACACAACGTTCCATTTTGTTACTATGCATTTGGCTACCGAAACTAACCGAAAATTCAGTCACCTAAACGTCGAACTTTTTTCCGAATTAACTCCATAATATCGACTGAAACATGGAAAACGTTGTTTGAATCAATCCTCAAGGTGTTTTGTCATATATCTCTTCATTGAAATGCCTTCCTGGAAGCGTGCATTCTTCTCTGATTCGGATGGAAAAATACTGGTACCTGACTTTGCGCACCAATTTCCACGCAGACACCGTGCGGGACACTTGGTAATTGTAGGCTCTTATGGTCAATCTTCCAATGATATGCCTACAAATACGTCACAATGCTGCAGACACCTGGGGAAACGATAGGAAGTGTCCGTTCATTCCTGTCGCATTCACAGCCATATAAGGAGATCATGGAAAACGTGCCTCCAGAAATCCTGTTGATTTCCTGGTCACTCAAACATCTTGGTTTTGCCTGTAGATTTTGTTCTATGGCACTCACAGTGAAAATCTTTGCAGTTCTGGAAACGTCAGAGTGTCTTCTTTCCAAAACTATCAATTCCAAGCATAGTCGAGCATCTTTTCGTGACAAAATATTGCGCTTAAAACGGGCACGTCTTTTTATCCAAAAATGAAATACTGCCCCTATAGGACTAACAGGTTAATGCAAGTGTAGCGAAATGCTTGTGCTTCTAGTTCCGACCATTCAGTAATATCTAACAATTTCACAACAACTACCTAATACACACAAGTGTAAAGGAATGAATAAGAATATGTACATTAAAATATGTGGCTCGGGTGGTTGTTGTCCTTGATCTTTTTGGCCTTCCTGTGACATCAGGTGGTGTAGGTGTCCTGGAGGGCAGGTAGTTTGCGTTGTGCAGACCTCACTACCCTCTGGAGAGCCTTGCGGTTGTGGGGGCGAGCCGTTGCTGTATCAGGCGGTGAGACAGCCCGACAGGATGCTCTCGATTGTGCATCTATAAAGGTTTGTGAGTGTTTTTGGTGACAAGCCAAATTTCTTCAGCCTCCTGAGGTTGAAGAGGCGCTGTTGCGCCTTCTTCACCACACTGTCTGTGTGGGTGGACCATTTCAGTTTGTCTGTGATGTGTATGCCCAGGAACTTAAAACTTTTCACCTTCTCCACTACTATCCCGTCGATGTGGATAGGGGAGTGTTCCCTCTGCTGTTTCCTGAAGTCCACGATCATCTCCTTTGTTTTGTTGAAGTTGAGTGTGAGGTTATTTTCCTGACACCACACTCCGAGGGCCCTCACCTCCTCCCTGTAGGCCGTCTCATCGTTGTTGGTAATCAAGCCTACCACTGTAGTGTCGCCTGCAAACTTCATGATTGAGTTGGAGGCGTGCATGGCCACGCAGTCATGGGTGAACAGGGAGTACAGGAGAGGGCTGAGAAAGCACCCTTGTTGAGATCAGCGGGGTGGAGATGTTGTTTCCTACCCTCACCACCTGGGGGCGGCCCCTCAGAAAGTCCAGGACCCAGTTGCACAGGACGGGGTCGAGACCCGGGGTCTCAAGCTTAATGACAAGTTTGGAGGGTACTATGGTGTTAAATGCTGAGATGAAGTCAATGAACAGCGTTCTTTATAGGTATTCCTCTTGTCCAGATGGGATAGGGCAGTGTGATGACATTGCGCCATCTCTGGACCTATTGGGGCAATAAGCAAATTGGTGAGGGTTAGAGTATCAGGTAGGGTGGAGGTGATATAATCCTTGACTAGAGTCTCTCAAAGAACTTCATGATGACAGAAATGAAAGTTACGGGGCGATAGTCATTTAGTTCACTTACCTTTGCTTTCTTAGGTACAGGAACAATGGTGGCCATCTTGAAGCATGTGTGCACAGTAGACTGGGATAGATATTGATTGAATATGTCTGTAAACACACCAGCCAGCTGGTCTGCACATACTCTGAGGTTCGCGACTAGAGATGCCGTCTGGGCCGGCAGCCTTGCGAGGGTTAACACATTTAAATGTTTTACTCACGTTGGCCACGGTGAAGGAGAGCCCACAGGCTATGGTAGCTGGCTGTGTCAGTGGCACTGTATTATCCTTAAAGAGAGCAAAGAAGTTGTTTAACGTCGATGTCCGCGATGGGGCTGGTTTTCTATTTGTAATCCGTGATTGACTGTAGACCCTGCCACATACGTCTCGCGTTTGAGCCGTTGAATTGCGACTCTACTTTGTCTCTATACTGAAGCTTTGCTTGTTTGATTTCCTTGCGGAGGGAATAGCTATACTGTTTGTATTCGGTAATGTTTCCTGTCGCCTTGCCATGATTAAAAGCAGTGGTTCGCACTTCCAGTTTTGTGCGAATGCTGCCATCAATCTAATGTTCAGATGCAACAGTTCATTACTGTAGCACTAGACTAAAGCTTTTAGATCAGAGGATTAAAATTCCCCCTGTGAGTCTGTGCACAGACTGACTTCATCCATCCCACCATACTATTTAATTCCTAGTACTAGTGTACAAGGCTCATCATTTAATCTGGTTCCACACACAGTTCATCTTCTCATTGCCCCGCCACCCCACAGTCTCTCCACAGGCGGTCCTGAGGTTTAGTCTCTAATAGAGATGGCATAGGCCTACTAGCCTGGTTAAAATAGACTGAACGCCACTCATAGAGATCCTATTAAATTACTATAGTGTTCCAATTCCTAAGGTCTATGACGCCGCTACACTCAGGCGCGGTAGTTTTCAGTCTGGTTTAGCCAGGCTAGTGGATTACAGCTTCACCACAAATCAAAAAATGTAATCCTCCAGTAATTCCTCCAGAGCAGCAGCAGCTGAGGGTCTTAGGGCTCTGGGTCAGGCAGACGCTGCCTGCGGGTAGGTCTGATGGCCACATCTGTCCTCATTCTGGGGCTTTACATATACAGACAGTTCACATCAGTTAAATGGTGCCTTGTTGTGAGGAGAGATGGGCTTACTGTACAAGTGTCTTTCGGTGCTTGAAAAGCACTAGGAATAAAACATGTTTTATCACCAGGCAGAGCTGGGTTCAAATAAATATGCATTTGAGTATTTGTATTTGAAATACTTATTTTTGGTGTATTTTAGTATTTTTAGCCTACTATTTGAAACCATTTTCATATACATTATTTGAAATTACTCTAGGACCAAACAGACCAGTGTTATTTCTATGCTTCCCGTTCTTAAGTTCTGTTTTTGCATCTTTTACTTTCGGTTTTGTTCAACAGCTTCAAACAGCTGAAAATACAATAGTATTGTTTATGAAAACTATATTTCAGAGGTTTAAATGGTACAATGATTCTCTACACAATGACTGATTGTTTTGTCACAAACTGAAATTAGGCTATTAGAATTTCAGCAACCAAGAAATGGCATAGTGCATGTTTAAATTGCATGAATTTAAATATTTGTACTTGAAAATACACTCGTCTGTGTATTTCAGTATTTTCAAATACATGCCAATATTCAACTACTTATATTTTCTAAGAAAACATATTCAAATACATACTTTGAAATGTTTTTGGAAGTAATTGAAATATCCCAAATAAAACTGCATAAAAGGAAACGGCCCCTTTTCAGGACCTTGTCTTTCAAAGATAATTCATTTGTAAAAATCCAACTAACAGATCTTCATTATAAAGGGTTTAAACAATGTTTCCCGTGCTTGTTCAATGAACTATAAACAATTCATAAACATTCACCTGTGGAACGGTCGTTTAGACACTAACAGCTTACAGATGGTAGGCAATTAAGGTCACAGTTTTGAAAACCTAGGACACTAAAGAGGCCTTTCTACTGACTCTGAAAAATACCAAAAGAAAGATGCCCAGGATCCCTACTCATCTGCGTGAACATGCCTTAGGCATGCTGCAAGGAGGCATGAGGACTGCAGATGTGGCCAGAGCAAGAAATTGCAATGCCCGTACTGTGAGACGCCTAAGACAGCGCTACAGGGAGACAAGACGGACAGCTGATCGTCCTCACAGTGGCAGACCACATGTAACAACATCTGCACAGGATCAGAACATCACACCTTCGGGACAGGAACAGGATGGCAACAACAACTGCCCGAGTTACACTAGGAACGCACAATCTCTCCATCAGGACTCAGACTGTCCGCAATAGGCTGAAAGAGGCTGGACTGAGGGCTTGTAGGCCTGTTGTAAGGCAGGTCCTCACCAGACATCACCGGCAACAACGTCGCCTATGGGCACAAACCCACCGTCGCTGGAACAGACAGGACTGGCAAAAAGTGCTCTTCACTGATGAGTCACGGTTTTGTCTCACCAGGGGTGATGGTCAGATTCGCGTTTAATGTCGATGGAATGAGCGTTACACGGAGGCCTGTACTCTGGAGCGGGATCGATTTGGAGGTGGAGGGTCCGTCATGGTCTGGGGCGGTTTGTCACAGCATCATTGGACTGAGCTTGTTGTCATTGCAGGCAATCTCAACGCTGTGCGTTACAGGGAAGACATCCTCCTCCCTCATATGGTACCCTTCCTGCAGGCTCATCCTGACATGACCCTCCAGCATAACAATACCACCAGCCATACTGCTCGTTCTGTGCGTGATTTCCTGCAAGGCAGGAATGTCAGTGTTCTGCCAAGGCCAGAGAAGAGCCCGGCTCGCAATCCCATTGAGCATGTCTGGGACCTGTTGGATCAGAGGGTGAGGGCTAGGGTCATTCCCCCCCAGAAATGTCCGGGAACTTGCAGGTGTCTTGGTGGAAGAGTGGGGTAACATCTCACAGCAAGAACTGGCAAATCTGGTGCAGTCCATGAGGAGGAGATGCACAGTAGTACTTAATGCAGCTGGTGGCCACACCAGATACTGACTGTTACTTTTTACTCCCCACCCCTCCCCCTTGTTCAGAGACACATTATTCCATATATGTTAGTCATAGGTCTGTGGAACTTGTTCAGTTTATGTCTCAGTTGTTGAATCTTATGTTCATACAAATATTTACACGTTAAGTTTGCTGAAAATAAACACAGTTGACAGTGAGAGGGCGTTACTTTTTTTGCTGAGTTTAGTATTTGAACCAATGATGTGTAGAAATCCAGGACTGTGGATAATATGTAATGGCCAATGAGAGGCTTTGAGGCCTCCGGCCACCATATTGGCACTCCCCAGAAGGAGCAGTCCTCCATAGGAATTAATGGAATTCTAAAGCAATTCAATAAATTACATATTTTTAAAGAATTTCTTTGTTGTGGTGGGGTCAATAACATTAGTACCCCGAAAAAAATATATTAAGGAATATGTCATTTTTGTTATTGTCATGTTCATGGCACTTAATATAATTTTAAAGTATTTATTAAGGTGTCTGTAGACATTAATAAATGCATTTCTATAGCTTCCCCCCAAAATAATTTTACAATGGAGGAGTACCAAAATGGCTGCATGGTTTCTTCAAAACAGCACCCCCCTGTAAGTCATCTAGGGTTAATACATATAATTAATTTGAACCCAGGCCTGTTAAAGGGACAGGGGGTTAGGGGTCACAGGAAAGCACAGCAGCACCTAAAATAGGTAGGATTGAGCAAAGATTGTGATTTCTGACTTGTAACCTCAGCAGCAGTCTAGGCAGTGACACTGGTGACTTATTACAGAAAGGAGACAGACAGTAATGTCATTCAGGCACGGTGGCCTTTAAGTTGATCTCATAGGGGGTCAAATTTGTCCTCTTTAAGATGTTGAAACCACTTAGAGATGTTGAAGATGTAGAAACCACTTAGAGGTGAACAAGTCTTGAAAAGGGTGGTGCAGACTGCCTGTTTGCACAAATAGAGGAGTCTATGCGGTGTTGTAAATCAGAACACTATCGGAAAATTCTGAGCATACCGTGAAGGCCTGAGGCAGTGCTTAGAAGCTTTACTTCCAGTTGATGCCAAACATGTCAGTGCATTGATGTGTGTGTGTGTGTGTGTGTGTGTGTGTGTGTGTGTGTGTGTGTGTGTGTGTGTGTGTGTGTGTGTGTGTGTGTGTGTGTGTGTGTGTGTGTGTGTGTGTGTGTGTGTGTGTTTGAAAGGAGTGTGTGTAAATGGCAGCTTATGTGTGTATGCAGCATGGGAGACTTTAAAAACTTAGTGACGTGGGTGTGTAGTGGGGATTTGACAGCAGGGAGTGATCGTCGGTCACCCCCGTCTGCCAGAGAGCCAGAACACTCAAAGCTAGCAGCAGCTGCTTGGCTCAACTCCAGTCCTCCGCCACAGAGAGCAGGGTCACAGAGAGCAAGGCCACAGAGAGCAGGGCCACAGAGAGCAGGGCCACAGAGCAACGGTTAAGCCTCACCCAGTTATTGTTATCCCCTGCTGATGACAATAGCTCCAAAAGATGACGTTGGAGAGGGCAACTCTGTATGCACCTTGAGTGTAGCTGAGAGTACACACTGTTAAGCTCTCAATTACAGCTGTGCTGCGGAGAACAACCAACCAGACAGCAGGAGTGACGCAGTAGCAGCTCAGGGACCACAGGGAGCTCTCATTACACTCAATGCCTCCTCTGAGGACCACTGGAGTGGATGTGGATGGAGCCAGGAGAAGACTAATGCCTAATGCATCCCCCTTTCCTCACCATCCCCAATGTGCACGAGTCCTGTGATCATTGTTGATTAGGGCACAGCCTCTTTGTCTGTATCTGTGTCCTTCGTTGGGGCCTGCCCAGTGAATTATCACTAAATATCCTGATCCTAGGATGGAGTTTCGTATCTACACTAATATATCCAGATTTCCTCTCAGGTCTTGAGCCTTATACTACTTTATGTCTCCTGTCGCCACAGAGACTCGCACAGCTCTCAACGCACCCCTGGTCTGTGCCAGCGGGTAACCCATATGTGCAGAGCTAGGGTTACAGTTTTTTTTAAAGCTCCTCCTGTATTCACCAAGGAATGTGACCAAAAAGGACTCAGTCTAACAACCACACAGTCAGGAATGTCTGAAGCAACCAGCACCCTTCCTGGTGGAGAGTTTCCTACTGTGGTAGAGAGTTGAGCTAAAGGAGAGGCTACTGTCTATAGCTGGGTGTGTCTGGTGTACTAGAGACTGTTGTCTGGCTGGAGAATGGAGATGGCAGCCTACTCCTCCGCCTCAACACGAGTCATTGGCAGATGCCCTTACTCAGTGTTTCTCAGCCAAAACCATACAAGTGTGAAGTGTACACTCCAAGTGTTACTGCTAGTAGTGTACCATATCAACATGGTAATGACTAATTTCAGTGGTATGATCTTGACTGGGTGCTGTTAAATCCCAGGAGGCTAGGACACCAATGAAATATCTTTGCAGGAAATAGGCAACAGTATATCAATGAGCAACCGAGCTGACTTTAAAAGCAGCTAAGTCTCAGAGGATGGAAGACAGTTCAGCCTGAACGCCACAGGAATTTCCTCCTTTCACTGGATTCCACAGCTCCATTGTCCAGAACCTTCACTGGTTCACTTACCGGCTGGTGTTAGAAAACAACAAAAACACACATGCTCACTTACTCTTTCACTACACAGATGTGTCTAATTAAAAACAGGACACTGACTTGAAAACGGCACACAAGGAGCCATTATTCTATGACAGGAGTACACAAATCTTACCCTACGAGGTCCGGAGCCTGCTGGTTTTCTATTCTTTCTGATAATTAATTGCATGCACCTGGTGTCCCAGTGCCTGATTAGAAGGGAAGAATGGGGGGGGCGGAAAGCAGTGGAACAAGCTTCGAAGTCCAGATTTTAATTTGAGGGTTCTATGCCATTTAGCAGTTTCTCCTTTTTAGAAAGAAGGTATTATCCTTCTCATGGCATTAATTTACACACCAGAGCAGTAGCATACATTACTGTCGATACAGTTGTTATAGTCCTCTTTCCTAATTGTATCACCTCTCACAAGAATGGCTTGTTTGGAATGAAAACCATGCCTACAGTAGGAGTGATGTCATGGAAAGATTCTGAGCTATGCTGGTACTGTATGAATCGTAATAACATGTGTGCACCCCCGTCTATCAACCACCTGTGGATTACCCGGCAGTGGTTCTTGACAGCCTTTAAATGCCTCTAATATAAGAACATAGAAAACCAGACAACAGCAAAGGCAACCAAGGTAGAGCAAACTTAATTTCCCCTTTCTCGGTCTTTCATTCCCACTCTTTTTCCTCACACACACACACACACACACACGGGACAGATTAACCCCACTTATTGTTGCATTCAGAAGCAAACAACAGAGACATGGTTAAGTGTATTACAGAGTGGAAATGTCAATAAAGCCACTAATTCACATGCATAAATCAGCTAACAATGGGACAATTGGATCTCCAAATGAATCCTGATGACTTTTTCACACTGCATCCAAGCATGTGGGTCTACTTTCGCATCAAAATAGTCTTGCCAAGGCAAACCTTAGTCAACACCGTAGTCAACCACACACAGTCTCATTTCCTTGGCAACCGTGATTCATTTCCCTGACAACAGGGCAAGGACATCTTCAAGAAGGGAAGCGTCAACAGTCAGTCAGCCTCAGTCTTTGACAAATTGTATTTGAAAGCAATGATTGATGTCATTACCGGAGCACAAAATATATAAATTAATCTGTTTTCTGGATAACTCTGTTAGAAGCAGGCTATGGTTTTGTATCCAACAAGGACCATAGGAGCTGATCGTGGACTTCAGGAAAAGACGGGCCAAACAGCCCCCCATTAACATCGACGGGGCTGTAGTGGAGCGGGTCGAGAGTTTCAAGTTCCTTGGTGTCCACATCACCAACGAACTATCATGGTCCAAACATACCAAGACAGTCGTGAAGAGGGCACAGCAAAACCTTTTCCCTCTTAGGAGACTGAAAAGATTTGGCATGGGTCCCCAGATCCTAAAAAGGTTCTATAGCTGCACCATCGAGAGCATCCTGACCGGTTGCATCACCGCCTGGTATAGCAACTGCTCGGCATCTGACCGTAAGGCGCTACAGAGGGTAGTACAAACGGTCTAGTACATCACTGGGGCCAAGCTACCTGCCATCCAGGACCTATATAATAGGCGGTGTCAGAGGAAATTGACATTGACACCCACCCCCCGAACACTGCTGTACTCGCTGTTTGTTTGTTACCTATGTATAGTCACTTCGCCCCCACCTAAATGTACAGATTACCTCAACTAGCCTGTACCCCTGCCCCCTGTATATAGCATCGTTGTTATTATTATTGTGTTACTTTTTATTTTAGCCTACCTGGTAAATATTTTCTTCTTCTTGAACTGCACTGTTGGTTAAGGGCTTGTAAGTAAGCATTTCACGGTAGTCTACACTTGTATTCGGCGCTTGTGACAAATAAAAGTTTGATTTGATGTCATTTTCAGTTCAGTCCACCATGGTCAACTGTGTTGCAATAGGCTTAGAACTCCAGAGGGTTACAATAAGCTTGGGACTCCAGGTCTAGGAACCTAGATCACTCATACCTTGAAAAGGGGATCGACCATAGGCCAGGGGATTCAAAATAGCAAGGGCATTTTTATAGCTAAAGGTTGTGCTTTGTCAGCTGGAACAAGGTTTCCCCAAATTCAGTCCTGGGGCCCCCCAGGTGCACGTTTTGGTTTTTGCCCTAGCACTACACAGCTGATTCAAATACCCAACTCATCCTCAAGCTTTGATTATTTGAATCATCTATGTAGTGCTAGAGCAAAAAACAGAAAGTGCACCCAGGGTGGGCCCCAGGACCGAGTTTGGGAATCCCTGAGCTGGAAGACAGAACATACTTAGTTGGCTTGATGAGTAATGTATTACATGAAGATGTTCCAATTCACCTCTGACCTCATCTGAAATCAATGCTCTTCTCTCCACTGTCAGGTAGAGGCCAGTGCATCACATACAATTGATGACAGTCCTGGTCCTTGTGCGACTGACAGCATGATAAAAGGATGATATGTGGGGTGGCGGCCACATCTAGAGGATCCAGTTGCTCGCAGGGCAAAACACAAAAGCATCCAGTCGCTCACTGTGGTGTGGTCTTCTCAAAACAATAGACCAGCCAAAGTCCATCCAATCCCTGCATCCCTTCCTGCCTCCTCCAGTTTAGGGTCACTGTGTTCCTCACTATTCAGCCAAACAGGTCCTCAACAACCTCTCTTCAAACAGAGACCCAATCATGAAAAATCAGTCACTAACTAACCGAGCACAATGAGGGTCTGTTGAACATGTTTCCAGTCTGCAACCGTCCCTCCAGCTACTGCAAACCTCTGTGGCATGCAAGAAATACCCATCCGAGAGAGAGCATACAGTACATCCGAACAATAAGAACAAATCATACATTACAGTCCAGGTCCACGACACAACCTGTAAGACATAACATTGCATGATTAGAATCACCTTGTAATAATGAGAGTTAGCATCTTTTACATTAGCAATGCATTGTACTTCCATATTAGCAAAGTATTCAGATAAACACTCACCAAACCAAGGACCGCACCCTCTAACCCTCTGTTCCAATAGGACAGTAATGGCGATGAAGTCACTCCACTTATTCATACTTATTTGTTCCAACTCAAAATAACAACTCTGACTAATCTCCAAATTACATTGTCTTTGATAAAAAGGACACCCAGCTAAAATACTGTCGCTAGGTGAGCTGTGAAAAGCTTGGCATCGTCAAATCCAGTTAGGGTGCTGTCATAGGCATAACACACTGTCCTTGAGCCGCAAGCATAAAGAACGCGAAAAAATAACGGGATCGAAAAAGAGAATAACACCCACACACAGAGACACACACCCACAATCATACGCTAGGCAGAAACACGCACACAGTGACTCAGACTACTTACACACATGCATTGAGTTGTCATCTCTAGAGCATATGTAGAAGTATTTGTAGCCAATTGCACACGGACTGTGGAATTTAATCCATCCCAACATTTAGGGAGTGTGAGTTCACGTTGGAATGTTTTATTGCCCAGCCCCATGATGGTGGATTCTGATGAGTGGTTTCACAAGGGCTACCAGTAGTTTCCTGGAAATGGAACAATTAACTGGACAATAACGTGAAGAGCACTTTCTCCACTGATGGGATGGAGTACTCTAAGCACCACATCACTATAACACCCATCCTTTTCAAATGGGAGAAACAAATGAGCCCTTGCAACAAAGACCCATTTATGTTGGTTTACAAAAATGATGATACTGTCAAATATTTATCCTTTTTGGAATGTGTATACCACATCAAGTCTAATTATTGAAAGATCGTGTCGTCACACTTCTCTTTCAATTATGCATGCAAGTTTTTAAATTCCATACCTTGCCATACTTCTGATAATGATTCATCAAGTCTATTCATTTTTTTTCCGAAAAGCACATATGGTTTTTAGTCTATAGGATTCAAATAGGCCTATACACCCCCAAGGCAGTTTCACTGAGTGGGAGTGTCCTCTGCTCTTCAAAAGAGACTGCCGGTGCTCAGAACTGCAGACTGAGACAGAGGGGCTCAGGGAAATGCTAGCTGGATGAAATCTGTATGTAACAGCTGCTATACTGCATATTTCAACGCTACACACTGACATGCAAACATCTTGGCGCAAAAACAAGCATTTCGCTGCATCTGCAAATCTGTGTACGCAACAAATAAACTTTGATTTAGGTAGGCAACAACATCTCCACCCCGCTGATCCTCAACACTGGGGCCCCACAAGGGTGCGTTCTGAGCCCTCTCCTGTACTCCCTGTTCACCCACGACTGCGTAGTAACGCACGCCTCAAACTCAATCATCAAGTTTGCGGACGACACAACAATGGTAGGCTTGATTATCAACAATGACGAGACGGCCTACAGGGAGGAGTTGAGGGCCCTCGGAGTGTGGTGTCAGGAAAATAACCTCACACTCAACGTCAACAAAACTAAGGAGATGCTTGTGGACTGCAGGAAACAGCAGAGGGAACACCACCCTATCCACATCGATGGAACAGTAGTGGAGAGGGTAGCAAGTTTTAAGTTCCTCGGCATACACATCACAGACAAACTGAATTGGTCCACTCACACAGACAGCATCGTGAAGAAGGCGCAGCAGCGCCTCTTCAACCTCAGGAGGCTGAAGAAATTTGGCTTGTCACCAAAGGCACTCACAAACTTCTACAGATGCACAATCGAGAGCATCCTGGCGGGCTGTATCACCGCCTGGTACGGAAACTGCTCCGCCCTCAACCGTAAGGCTCTCCAGAGGGTAGTGAGGTCTGCACAACGCATCACCGGGGGCAAACTACCTGCCCTCCAGGACACCTACAACACCCGATGTTACAGGAAGGCCATAAAGATCATCAAGGACATCAACCACCCGAGCCACTGCCTGTTCACCCCGCTATCATCCAGAAGGCGAGGTCAGTACAGGTGCATCAAAGCTGGGACCGAGAGACTGAAAAACAGCTTCTATCTCAAGGCCATCAGACTGTTAAACAGCCACCACTAACATTGAGTGGCTGCTGCCAAAACACTGACACTGACTCAACTCCAGCCACTTTAATAATGGGAATTGATGGGAAATGTAAATATATCACTAGCCACTTTAAACAATGCTACCTTATATAATGTTACTTACCCTACATTATTAATCTCATATGCATACGTATATACTGTACTCTATCATCGACTGCATCCTTATGTAATACATGTATCACTAGCCACTTTAACTATGCCACTTTATTTACATACTCATCTCATATGTATATACTGTACTCGATACCATCTACTGTATCTTGCCTATGCTGCTCTGTACCATCACTCATTCATATATCCTTATGTACATATTATTTATCCCCTTACACTGTGTATAAGACAGTAGTTTTGGAATTGTTAGTTAGATTACTTGTTGGTTATTACTGCATTGTCGGAACTAGAAGCACAAGCATTTCGCTACACTCGCATTAACATCTGCTAACCATGTGTATGTGACAAATAACATTTGATTTGATTTGACAAATAACATTTGATTTGATTTTTAAAATTTGATTTGATTTTATCTTTTTGTAAGACATTTACATCTAAAGCATATTGGAAAAGAAAAACTGGCACATGCAAACTAATCTGGTCACGACTTGTTTGAAAGTGTTGAAAAGAAAGCACATCCTCCGACTGTGGGTCTGCTTTAGGGGAATTTAACTAATTTACAGTGCCGTCGGAAAGTATTCAGACTCCTTGAATTTTTCCACATTTTGTTACGTTACAGCCTTATTCTAAAATGTATTAAATTGTTTCTCCCCGCTCATCACTCTACACACAATAACCCCATAATGACAAAGCAAAAACGGGTTTAGACATTTTTGCTAAAAAAAACGAAAAATGCCATTTACATAAGTATTCCGTCCCAGCAGTACGTCATCAGATACGTCATCAGGGTGCACAACAGAACATTGTATGGACTACACTCGGTGTGTTGTTAATATTACTTTTTTTCTCTCCATTAAATCGATATTAATCAAAACTAAAGATTCATTGCTAAGGATTCCACGATGCGGTTCGCCTTTACAGTTGGGACTGCAAGATTGTGTTCCATTTTTTTGAGTGGATTCTGTGAGTGCTAGCTGGCTGTACTACATACACCTGTCATCGTTGTGGAAAAGACTCATTATCTTTTCGTAAAACAACTGGTTGCAGTAAAGAGGATACTAAGGGAAATCGACTAGTATCAACAGTTTTAAGCTATGGAGGAACAACATACTCCATCATGGAATGATCCGACTACCTCACAAAAGAACTTTAACCCGACAAAAAAAAGAAAAACAGATTAATCTACAGACACCGACAATTTACTTACTGTTGAAGTAGAGGCTAGTGCTCTGGCTGGAATCCATGCAACACTGAAACATTTGTGTGAGGAGGTAGCAGGGCTGAGGGGTAGTTTGGAGTTCAGCCAGAGTAAAATTCTCACGCTCCAAGGAGAAAACAAGCACTCACAGCCAAGGTAAAAATCCACGATTCCAACATGGATTGTCTACTCAGGGAAAACAGGATGATGAAGGAGTCGCTACTAGACATACAAAGTCGTAGCATGCGTGAAAATCATTTTTTTCTGGGATTCATGAGGACGCATCCAATAATCCAGAGGGCGCGATCAGAGAATTCTTGCTATCCGCCTTGAAACTTCTTATAGAGTCTGTAAACAAGGTGGCTTTCCACCGAGTACACAGACTTGGAGCGAAAGACCAAGGGTCCCTGGCCGATCATTGCAAAATTTGAACACTACCAACAAAAGGAGCTAATCAAAAGCAGAGGAAGGGAGCTTAAAGGGACCAAATTTGGTCTCAATGACCAATTTCCAAGGGAGATAAACGAACGTCGTAAAAGACTGTATCCGGAACAAAGGCAACAAAGGGAGAAGGGTAAGTGTTCCTTTCTCAATGTGGACAAACTCTTTATAGATGGACAGCTATTCTGAGACAGAATGCAATCGGATCATCATCTAATTGGCATTCACATAACTCTTAAAGATTTTCCACGTGGACGGGGATATAAATGTCCTCTGGTCTGACGAAACAAAAGTAGAACTGTTTGGCCATAATGTCCATCATTATGTTTGAAGGAAAAATGGGGAGGCTTGCAAGCCGAAGAATACCATCCCAAACGTGAAGCACGGGGTGGCAGCAGCATGTTGTGGGGGTGTTTTGCTGCAGGAGGGACTGGTGCACGTCACAAAATAGATGGCATCATGAGGGCGGAAAATGATGTGGATATATTGAAGCAACATTTCCAGGCATCAGTCAGGAAGTTAAAGTTTGGTCGCATATGGGTCTTCTAATGGACAATGACCCCAAGCATACTTCCAAAGTTGTGGCGAAATGGCTTAAGGACAACAAAGTCAAGTTATTGGAGTGGCCATCACAAAGCCCTGACCTCAATCCTATAGAAAATTTGTGAAAAAGTGTGTGCGAGGAAGGAGGCCTACAAACCTGACTCAGTTACACCAGCTCTGTCAGGAGGAATGGGCCAAAATGCACCCAACTTATTGTGGGAAGCTTGTGGAAGGCTACCCACAATGTTTGACAGGGAATTTTTACTCTGATTAAATGTCAGGAATTGTGAAAAACTGAGTTTAAATGTATTTTGCTAAGTTGTATTTAAACTTCCGACTTCAACTGTACATGTAATAGTGCCAGACATGCACCCAAACATATACAGTTGGCATTGCTGTTATCATTTTAGTTGTCCTAGATGTCCTTTGTTCTAAATGTATTTATTTTTTTAATAACAGTTTTTGCATTGTTATTTAGTGTTTTTTTGTTCTCTTTAGTTCATTCTCTTTGTTGTTGGTGCATTGGGGGGAGGGTGTTTTTTATTTTCTTCTTGGTGGGAGGGACTGTGGGAGGGATCACAAATGGTTGAGGGCAGCTATTGGGGAACTGTGGGGGGGCAGGGATCTTGGAGGGTTCGGGTTCACGTTTTTTGGCCTGGTGGGAGATCTGTCAACGTGTGCTTGAGCAGGGTATTGACCCTGGATGCTTCTGTGTGTCACTCTGAATGGGAGTCTGTTGGATGACTGGTATGGTATGATGTAGTTGTTGAGCGGCTTCACTGCAAATATTTTGTATGTTTCGGATATTCAATAAAAACATATTTTTTTAAATAACTAAGTATTCAGTCCTTTGTTGAAGCACCTTTGGCAGCGAACACAACGTTGAGTCTTCTTGGGTATGACGCTACAAGCTTAGCACATCTGTATTTGGAGAGTTTCTCTCATTCTTCTCTGCAGATCCTCACAATCTCTGTCAGGTTGGATGGGAAGCATGCTGCACAACTATTTCCAAGTCTCTCCAGTGATGTTTGATCTTGTTCAAGTCTGGGCTCTGGCTGGGCCACTCAAGGACATTCAGAGACTTGTCCTGAAGCCACTCCTGCGTTGTCTTGGCTGTGTGCTTAGGGTCATTGCCCTGTTGGAAGGTGAAGCTTCACCCCAGTCTGAGGTCCTGAGCACTCTGGAGCAGGTATTCATCAAGGATCTCTCTGTACTTTGCTCCGATCATCTTTCCTTTGATCCTGACTATTCTCCCAGTCCCTGCTGCTGAATAACATCCCCACAGCATGATGCTGCCACCACCATTCTTCACCGTAGGGATGGTAGGGAATGTGCCAGATTCCCTCCAGATGTGACGCTTGGCATTTGGGACAAAGAGTTCAATCTTGGCTTCATCAGATCAGAGAATCTTGTTTCTCATAGTCAGAGAGTATTTAGGTGCCTTTTGGCAAACTCTAAGCGGGCTGTCATGTGCCTTTTACTGAGGAGTGGCTTCCATCTTGCCACTACCATAAAGGCCTGATTGGTGGAGTGCTGCAGAGCTGGTTGTCCTTCTGGAAGGTTTTCCCATCGCCACAAAGGAACTCTAGAGCTCTGTTAAAGTGACCATCGGGTTCTTGGTCACCTCCCCGACTAAAGCCCTTCTCCCCCAATTGCTCAGTTTGGCCGGGCGGCCAGCTCTAGGAAGAGTCTTGATGGTTCCAAACTTCTTCCGTTTAAGAATGATGGAGGCTACTGTGTTCTTAGGGAACTTCAATGCTACAGAAAATGTTTGGTACCCTTCCCCAGATCTGTGCCTCTACACGATCCTGTCTCGGAGCTCTACGGACAATTCCTTCGACCTCGTGGCTTGGTTTTTGCTCTGTCAACTGTGGGACCTTATATAGACAGGTGTGTGCCTTTCCAAATAATGTCCAATCAATAGAATTTACTGCAGATGGACTCCAATCGAGTTGTAGAAACATCTTAAGGATGATCATTGGAAACAGGATGCACCCGAGCTCGATTTCAAGTCTCATAGCAAAGGGTCTGAATACTTATGTAAATAAGGTATCTGTTTTTAATACATTTGCAAAAAATTTCTAAAAACCTATTTTCACTTTGCCATTATGGGGTATTCTGTGTAGATTGCGAAGGATTTTTATTTATTTAATACATTTTAGAATAAGGCTGTAACCTAAAATGTGGAAAAGGTCAAGGGGTTTAAATACTTTCCGAAGGCACTGTATACGAACTAAAAACGCAACACGCACATGATTTCAGAGATTTTGCTGAGTTACAGTTCATAGAAGGAAATCAGTCAATTGAAAAATATGAAATTAGGTCCAAATCTATAGATTTCACATGACTGGGCAGGGGCACAGCCATTGGTGGGCATAGGCCCAGCTAATCAGAATGAGTTTTTTCGCACAAAAGGGAAATACACCATCGTAGACAAATTAACATTAAATTCTCTGGAAACATCTCTGGTGGACATTACTGCAGTCAGCATGCCACTTGCATGCTCTCTCAAAACTTGAGACATCTGTGGCATTGTGTTGCATGACAAAAATAGAGTGGCCTTTAATTGTCCCCAGCACAATGTGCACCTGTGTAATGATCATGCAGTTTAATCAGCTTCTTGATATGCCACACCGGTCAGGTGGATTATCTAGCAAAGGAGAAATGTTCACTAACAGGGATGTAAAACAAATGTTTGCACAACATGAAAAATAAGCTTTTGTGCATATGGAACATTTCTGGGATCTTTTATTTCAGCTCGTGAAACATGGGACCAGCACTTTACATGTTGTGTTTATATTTTAGTTCAGTGTACAGCCGATGGCCTTTTGAGGAAATCTAACTCGATATTATTGATAGACTATGAAGGTTGAACCATTTGTGACAGTTAAAAAGACCACATGACAAGTCTGTCCTGAGGTAAACTAATGAGTCACAGCTCCCTCAGACTTGTCCATCAGCGTGTGAGAGCACAGCAATGACATTCAGAGTGAGCCAGAGATCTTAAGGCCGGTGCCTGGCATTCCTTCATTACATAACACTCAGCAACTCCTTATATACAGACTTCTCGTATGGATCCAGGCAATTAGCCAGACCACCTGGTCACGTCTGTGTCCTAGGGTCTGTACTGAAGTCGCTTTTGTTCACATCTCAAGAGATGTTGTCAACAACTTTTTATTTGACACAGGGGAAATTTGCCTGTTTGATTTGGGTTTGGTGTGGTGGTGATTAGTGCACTCAACGATTATCCAAGTTGACTACTGGAGTCACAGCCAAAAATCATATGACAACCAAACTTAGCTAACATACCCCCGTACTGCACAACCAAGGCATATACTGGGAATAGATGAAGGAGGTCAACCCTTCCATCTAGTTTTCCATCTCTATGTTTGGGGTGGCAGGTAGCCTAGTGGTTAGAGCATTGTGCCAGTAACCGAAAAGGTTACTAGATCGAATCCCCGAGCTGACAAGGTAAATAAATCTGTTGTTCTGCCCCTGAACAAAGCACTTAACCCACTGTTCCCCTGTAGACTGTCATTGTAAATAAGAATTTGCTCTTAACTCACTTGCCTAGTTAAATAAAGGTTACATTTAAAAAATAATCACATCCAGTGGTCTGATAATCATCATTTAAATGAGATGTGAAGACTGCCTGTCTGGCTAACAACTAATGGACATGCTGGGTAGGTAGTGGTACAGCACACAAAGCGCAGTCTGACTGCAGGTGTTCTGGGCTGTAATAAGAGTGTCATTGACTGTAGAGTAGCTGACTGAGGAAGAGGTAGTAAGACTATAGAGTAGCAGACTAGAGGCTCAGTCTGTCCTGATGAAACAACAGCTGTGATAATGGCAGGCGGAGTCAGACAGACGGCCAACTGTCTGTAGTGTCCTGAATCCTGGCTGAGCAATGAGCTATATATATCCTAGTCAGTGTGCCAGCTCACAGTATGCCAGTAATGATACAAATGTTTGCAATGTGGCTCAGTTGGTAGAGCATTGCTCTTGCAAAGACATGGTTGTGGGTTCAATTCCCACAGGGGACCAGTACAAAAAAATGTATGTACTAACTACATACTGTAAGTTCCTCTGGATAAATAAGAGTGTATGGTAAAATGACCAAAATGTTTTCATAATATACAGTATTATTGTTAGCTGGACTAATTTGTATATAGTATAGTAGTATATGCCATTTTGCTGACGCTTTTATCCAAAGCGACTTACAGTCATGTGTGCATACATTCTACGTATGGGTGGTCCCAGGAATCGAACCCACTACCCTGGCGTTACAAGCGCCATGCTCTACCAACTGAGCCACAGAAGGACCATACCTTAAATCTAAATAAAACAAATAACACTTGATGTACATAATGATACAACTTCAACAGGTCAACAGTGACGTGTTGTGACCTACAGGTAATGTGATTGTTTCCATTAAATCAAAGTCAACCCTCCCACAGAACACATTACATTAGTGCATGTCTGTGACAAAGGTAAATTGTCAAGTTGGGCCTTTTATAACAGAGGAGTTAAGAACAGCCTAAGGTTAGTATGTAGATGATCATATAGAATGGTCTCTTTTATCCTGCTTCGGAGGAACTTTGCTCGCAATAATGTCGTCCTCATGCCCATCTTTTTCAGGGGGTAAACTTCCTATGCTTACAGAACATAAAAGAGGCGGATATCCTGGGAGTGACAACAGGGGGACTTCACCCAAAAGGTCATGTCCACCCAATGCTCCTTTGACCTCAGAGCTATGTTGAAGGGAACAGGTATGGAGAACACGACTTGCAAAGCGGCGCACAGCAAATAGATCAAACACGTTCTGCGTTAAAGCATTCATGCATAAATGCACAAGTTATAGCCTACATCCAACCCCCTCCTAAATCATTATTTTACAACCAGACATAACATAGAGAGGAATAAATCCTCTACCAAAACAACAATACGTCTGCTACATAAATGTCATTACTCACCTAGAAACTTTGTTTTGAATGAATAAACCCATTGTTTTTAGTCCATTTTCATATCTCACTGAGAGTGCATAACATTCTGTCAGTCTGTGTTGCATGTGCACAGTATGATCATGATGGATGGGTGGTTGGGGTGAGGGCTGTGGTGCAGCAGGATTAGTAGAAGGCCTTGGCTGGAGGCCCTGCAGAGTTAATGAGTCAGATTAGTCCTTATTGTGTGTTCCCAGGGATTAGCACACTGGCCACACTGAAGTCTCCTCATGTCAACCAAGAGAGGGGGGGGGCAATCGAAGGAGATGGGCATATTGAGATGGAGGACAAGAGACCTTTATCAATTGTGTGTGTGTCTCGGTCTGATTGTTTGTGTAAACGGTGCTCCAGCTAGGGGGCGTTGGTAGGGGGCACAAATTCTTCCCCAGGAGATACAGGAAGGAAGTCTTTAGCACTAGACCCCACCCAAAAGCGATAAGAGAGAGGATCAGGCTGGGGCCGGCCAAATCATCATCATGCCAGTATCTGCTCTGAGGCTGAACTTTCATTATTTTATCAATTGAAACACACAAAGTAAACTCTCTGTGAAACACTGATGTACGGAAGCAGAGGGAGCACTAAAGCAAATGGAGCATTTGAAACACTCAGGGGTTCCAGGAGGTGGAGGAGCGGCACTAGTCTTCCACACAGGAGAGCTAGTAGGGGAGAGTGTGTGTACATGTTCCACTACGCGAAGCTGGCTCTGACAGATTGTGGTGACCCCCGTTCTCAAGAGAACCTGCAAACAGACACTTTCACTTCCTGTTGTAAATGACTGTATATCTTCACTGTCTGTACTGTCTTTACCACCAATGGAAAGATGTTGAATTCAACATGGCGCAGCATACAGCATGTTCCTCATCGTGTCTTCACCCATACTGTAGGTTCCATGACCCAGTTGAATATATTTCTTCCTCCGATCCAGTGGATTCAACGGCTAAACTGTTGAATATATTTATTCCCCTTTAAAATCAGGCCCCTAAAAGTTAAAGATTTTAGGGAAGTTAATAATGGCTGACAAATCAGAATATTTGTCTGCAATATGGTCCGGCACGCAAACAAACAGGGTCAGACAGAGGCATATAGGACAAACACCCCACGCTGTAGGAAAAACAACTCAGGCAAAACAATGACTAGAGATTCAACACAAAACTCTCAATGAGGATGGAGAACCTGGTATCTGTCCAGCCAGTGTAGACGTGTTCCTCAGTGTAGTACTGAGCCCTGCTCTGCTCCGTCCCAACTCGTCAAACTGTGAAATCTATCAAAGTACCAGCCTTTCCATAACTACCGCAGAGCAGTAGACAACACATTACGGAGAGAACACAATAGATAATTACATCATCAATGGAAAACGTTAAAACACTTCTCACTGTTTAGACTGATCTGACTGCTTTACTACAAGGACACTAAACACTGACTCACAGATCCATAAGCAGCAGGCCCCTGCCTCAATGTGTCTGTCTGTATGTATTTAGTGCTGGCAGGTCTCATTTCTCCACTGAGTCAAAATGACAATGGGTTAGTGATGTAATCAGCCAAATTATACAAAAAATGTTTAACCTTTATTTTACTAGGCAAGTCAGTTAAGAACAAATTCTTATTTTCAATGACGGCCTAGGAACTGTTCAGGGGCAGAACGACAGATTTGTACCTTGTCAGCTCGGGGATTTGAACTTCCAACCTTTCGGTTACTAGTCCAACGCTCTGACCACTAGGCTACCCTGCCACCCCTAATAGCATAGCATATACAAAGCCCAATGTATGCACTGGTGACATCTATATGCAGATGGTTCTTCTTTGCTAGTGCAGGCGGAGCTGTTTGACATAAGAGACATTGAAATGGCTTCAATACCTTGGGCTTAGTAGTCTACAAGCAGTTTTATTATCCCACCGTACAACGCAATTACCGACATGTGCCTGTTCGGCAATGCTTTGGTCGGATAGTTTTGATTCGGAATGCACCATTTGCATCTGCAAACTAATTACATTTGGTAAACAATAAGCAGCGCTGACATGTTATCCAGGTAATTCAATTGGGAAAAAACAATCATGGCTATGCATGAAGGTGGATTTAAACAGGCTTTTTCCAGTTACAGTGAACGTGTCTCATCCTTTGCCACACAGCTGGGTGTAACAGCAGGCCACTGCAGACTGTAGTGCCTTCAACTTGGGTCAGAATGGGGCATTGGCACAACCCCAACAGAACCATCCTCAGTCCGGATCATTTCCCTTGTGTGGTGAATTGCATATAATATGTTCTACTGCTAGTCTGAGATACATACTCGGTCTAGAAACTTGGGTTAGGGAATGCCCTACTTACACCCCCAGTAAATTGAATATTTTTTAAGCGAGGCTCTTTTGCTCAATCTCATGATTACTTCTGCTTGGTAGCCTACTAAGAGGGAGAACCTCAGATGTTCTTTTTCATTCTTCCAACAATTTAAACATCTTATGAGTCAAATCCATATGGGCAAATCAATGCACACCACTCACCATATGGGCAAATCAATGCACACCACTCACCATATGGGCTAATCAATGCACACCACTCACCATATGGGCTAATCAATGCACACCACTCACCATATGGGCTAATCAATGCACACCACTCACCATATGGGCTAATCAATGCACACCACTCACCATATGGGCTAATCAATGCACACCACTCACCATATGGGCTAATCAATGCACACCACTCACCATATGGGCTAATCAATGCACACCACTCACCATATGGGCTAATCAATGCACACCACTCACCATATGGGCTAATCAATGCACACCACTCACCATATGGGCTAATCAATGCACACCACTCACCATATGGGCTAATCAATGCACACCACTCACCATATGGGCTAATCAATGCACACCACTCACCATATGGGCAAATCAATGCACACCACTCACCATATGGGCAAATCAATGCACACCACTCACCATATGGGCTAATCAATGCACACCACTCACCATATGGGCTAATCAATGCACACCACTCACCATATGGGCTAATCAATGCACACCACTCACCATATGGGCTAATCAATGCACACCACTCACCATATGGGCTAATCAATGCACACCACTCACTATTTCTAATTGTAACATAATATGGTATTATTGACTAAACACATTGGAGGCTTTCAGATTTCCTGTTTTTGTAGGGAATAAGGGGAAGATTCATCCTGCTTATCTCCCATGGGCAGGCCACTGAGAAGCAAAGGAAACCCGATGAGCTGAAAGGGTAAATATTAGGGGGGGAAACCCTTGAAAACCCATTCTTAAAAGAGATACTGCTGCATATCTATAAAAACAGCCGTTATTATTTTCTAATTAGTGGGTTCGTTTTTAGATTGACATGTTGTCAGACACTACAGATCTGGTCCCCTATATTTTGATAAATATGTCTATAATAATAATTAAGGCTACCATTTGGCAAATCCAAAAATGATTTTAGGTTGAATAGATTATTAATGTGTACTTGAGCAAATATGTTTTATAATGCGCTACAAAGCAAAAAGGTAGATCCCCAATTAAAAAGATGACAAGGGAAAGTTGATTCAACCGTCTTCAAAAGCGATGCGATTTTACAAGTCTCTGCTCTTCCGACCACGGCTGCCCAATTCCGGTCCTGGAGGGCCGAAACACTTCTGTTGTTTGTTTCTACCTGGTAGTTAATTGCACTCACCTGGTGTCTCAGGTCTGAATGAGTCCCTGATTTGGAGGATGAAAACCAGAATGTTCAGGCCCATTAGGGCCGGAATTGGGCAGCCCTGCAATAGAACGACTGGTTGCCTCCCACAATGTACTACCTCTCTATTTAGTATTTAAGTAAAGCGAAGGTGTGACTGTGATATGTGGTGGGATTTGTAGGCCACATTTAAACCAACATTGTAACACGGATAGACAACATAGAAAAGTGTCATTTGAAATGCGCCACCTAAATGTATGCTCAGAAAATGTGACAACTTTTTTTACACTGGGGTAGCCTACCACAAAGAGAACATTCCTCTCAGTAGTTTATTACATCGTATTATCACTTGGACAAACCCAAATTAAGAATGCGTCTTACCTGTTTGTAGGAAACGTATACCGGTAGTCTCGAAATATAGAATGAACGTATTCTAGAGACGACTTCGTTGTGGACGAATTATTCTCTTGTCCACTGCAGTTAAATTGTAATTCCACTGCGAGCGAAATGTTCTCTGGGTCCCCGTGCGCTCTTGAGGGCTTGCTTTTGAATGCGGAAAAGATGTCCATCAAGAAGCTACGGTGTACTCACACCCACATGAAGAGCGAACAGAAGATAGTTATATCGGTTTTTCCCCAGCCATTCCCCTCATGGATCAACTGATTGTTAGGCGCTTATGAGTTACACAATGATGTAACAACTGGGGGAATATCAATCAAATGCGTCTCACTGTGTGAAATACAGCTCATCGTGGTAGTGAGGGACATCTACTGCAAGTCTTACATAGCAGCATTGCACTTTGTCTTCTGTGCTGCGTGAACACTTTTCCAATAAAATAAAAATATATACTTAAACCACTGACTAGATAAAGCAAGCAACACCTGTCAGAGATAACATGTGCTGTGTTCATACACAGCAGCCCAGTTTATTTTTCCCACTCATTGGTCTTTTGAAAAATCACATCAATATATTTTTCAATGACGATTAGATTAGTGCACAAACTATCAGAATTATGATGCCTGTATAAACGCAGCCCACGTGACTCCCCAGATTGGTGTTGCTTGCGTGATTGTCTTTACATCTATTGGTTTAAGTACATTTGTCTGTTCCCCCAGTGGTTTTGCAAATGTTCCTACTAATGGAGGTATTACTTACCTTCGTTACCGCTTCCTTACTGTTACGGGTGCAGGAATAAAGCACCAGGGAGCAGCAATATACCGTAGGACGTTCACCAGGAGTTACAAATATTGTACTGTGGGTTTTATTGCATGGGTTTGAATAGCTGTAGTAACTACAATTTGGATGAGTCGATACAGTTTTGTTGAAGTACTTGCAGTGAGAAGATATGAATTACAGATTGTGACGGCACAGATAAGTCATTCGATCTTCCCTGACTTGTGTTTCCTAAGTGTCAAATCAAATTCACAGATATATACTGCATTTAGGTCCAAACTGTACTTTTCCAAGACAATATTTTTTTACCATCTAAAAAAAGCACCCAAATATGTTGTCTAACATATTTGCTAAAATAGTAATTGTAGCTAAAATTAGACATTCCTACTATGTGTATAAATGTAATTACAGCCAGTGGATCCTCTCTGTGTTTCACAACCCTGGTTCTCCAGAAGCCCAAACAGTAACCCTTTTTATTGTAACCCTGGACAAGCACAACTGATCATCAGGCAGGTAGCCTAGTGGTTAGAGCTTGGGCCAATAACTGAAAGGTTGGTGGATTGAATCCCCGAGCTGACAATGTAAACATCTGCCATTCTGCCCCTGAGCAAGGCAGTTAACTCGCTGTTCCCCGGGTGCCGAAGACGTGGATGTCGATTATGGCAGGCCCCGCACCTCTCTGATTCAGAAGAGTTGGGTTAAATGCATTGTTGTTCAACTGACTCGGTATCCCCCATTCCCATCAAGCCCTCAATGAGTTGTCAAGGGCAACAACAAACCTGTGTACTGTTGGGGATCCTCGAGGACCGAGGTTAGGAAACAGTGATTATCTAGTGCACAGACAGTGCATTCGGAAATTACTTTATCCACATTTTCTAAAGTTAGACGTATTCTAAAATAGATGTTTAAAAAGAAAATACACAAAATACCCCATAATATCAAAGCAAAAAAAGGTTGACATTTTTGCAAATTGATTTTTTTTAAAGAAACTTATTTACATAATTATTCAGACCCTTCGCTATGAGACTTAAAATTGAGCTCAGGTGCATCCTGTTTCCATTGATCACCCTTCATGTTTCTACAACTTGGGAGTCCACCTGAGATAAATTCAAATGATTGGAAAGGCACACCTGTCTAGATAACGTTTGACAGTGGAAGTCAGAGCGAAAACCAAGCCATGAGGTCGAAGGAATTGTCCGTCGAGCTCCAAGACAGGATTGTGTCCAGGCACAGATCTGGGGAAGGTTACAAAAACATTTTTGCAGCATTGAATGTCCCCAAGAACACAGTGGTCTCCATTATAGGGAAGAAGTCTCTTCCAAGAGCTGGCCGTCCAACCAAACCGAGCAATCGGGGGAGAAAGGCCTTGGTCAGGGAGGTGACCAAGAACCCAAGTCTCTCTGACAGAGCTCCAGAGTTCCTGTGTGGAGATGGGAAAACCTTCCACAAGGACAACCATCTCCGCAGCACTCCACCAAATCAGGCCTTCATGGTAGTGGCCAGACGGAAGCCACTCAGTAAAAGGCACATGGCAATCTCCAAGCGGGCTGTCAAAAGGCACCTAAAGTACTCTGACCATGAGAAACAAGATTCCTGAATACCAATCATCAGGTCTGGAGGAAACCTGGCACCCTCCCTACGGGGAAGCATAGGGGTGGCAGCATCATGTTGTGGGGATGTTTTTCAGCGGCAGGGACTGGGATACTACTCAGGATCGAGGGAAAGATGAACAGAGCAAAGAACAAAGATCCTTGATGAAAACCTGCTCCAGAACGCTCAGAACCTTAGACTGGGGCGAAGGTTCCTTCCAACAGGACAAAGCCCCTAAGCACAAAGCCAAAACAACGTAGAAGTGGCTTCGGGACAAGTCTCAATGTCCTTAAGTGGCCCAGCCAGAGCCCAGACTTGAACCCGATCAAAAAAAAACTGCACAGACCTGAAAATAGCTGTGCAAGACTCTCCCTATCCAACTTGACAGAGTTTGAGAGGATCTGCAGAGAATATGAGAGAAATTACACAAATACAGGTGTGCTAAGCTTGTAGCGTCATACCCAAGAAGACTTGAGACTGTAAATCACAGCCAAAGGTGCATCAACAAAGTACTGAGTAAAGGGTCTGATTACTTATGTAAATGTAATTTCAGTTTTTGCTTTGTCATTATGGGGTATTGTGTGTAGATTGAGGGGGGGGGGGACAATTTAATTAATTTTAGAATCAGGCTGTAATGTAACAATGTGGATAACGTCAAGGGGTCTGAATACATTGACTATGATGCTGAAGAAAAGGTCTAAATGCAGTATGAAGGTGCCAGCTGTGAAGAATCAAGTAGTACCACCATCTACAGGTTAGTTGTGGAACTGCAATCAGATGTTGACATACCGGACATTTCAGCGAGAGGTTGTTTGTTTGCATTATATTCTGACCAAAAACTCAGCTCCCTTTTAAAGTAGACCAGCCACATATTAAAACAAAATGCCACAAAACAGCAACATTGGTACTGTACCTGACCAATTATACTTCCCCAATATCCCACTATCCAAATATAAGATACAAGAATATGGTCTCTCGGTAATACGTATAACATGTATAGTACTATATATTCATATCATTAATAGAAAAATACATGAACAAATACACATTTTCATAATGGGTAAATTACCAAAAGGAAAATATTACCTCCCACACCTATGGATCTTAGACATATTTCAAGTGGAGAATCTTTGTATCATGATGTCCTCTAACTGTAATTCTAAGAGTCTGGGAGAACATCTAAAAACCATCACTGTTGTTGTATAGAGCTGTGTGTATGAATGAGTGATTTGTCCCCAGCCAGCCAGTAATCTATAGGGCTGTGTGTGCACGTTACCTGACTATGGCATACTGCTAACACTGTTAGTGCATCCCAAATGGCACCCTATTCCCTATTTAGTGAAAGTAGTGTACTTAATTCTGGAAGGGGGTATAATTTGGAAAGAAGCCTGTCAACACATTGAGAGAGCAGCCAAGTAGAAATAGAATGCTGATGATTTATGTTGGCAATGAAACCCAAACCTGTCACTACTCAGATTAGCAGGCAAATGTGCACATATAGATTTGCCTTGAATCCGTAGTATCCTGTAAAAAGTCAAACCATTGTTGTGATAATTTTTTCTCAAAAGATTTCTGCATGTTTGTCTTTTTTTGTACAAATCTTTGTATAATCTGATTACAACCAAAAAAATAACCGCCCATCAAAAAAATATATATATATTGTCTCCACTTACAGATTGCATTCTGGGGTTTAGTCTTTCAATCTGTGTACTCCCCCCCCCTTCTTTCTTCAATATAACATTTTGTAAATTTTTGTTATTTGTGTATTTTATTCTTTTTTTTTTGTTTTAACTTTTCTTGCTGAAGTTTGTTCGCCAGCCAAGTTCCAGGTATTGCTTGTCAAAATCTACATTACTTTCCAGACACTTATTCCTCCAAACCACCAGATGGCGCTATGGTAAAAGGCAAGATTTGTAGGTACTGGATGTGGTGTGTACCTCCACTGTAGAACAGGTTAATGTCAAGGAAGAAAATGAGCATTTCTTTCAAGAACTAAGCCCCAGCATTTCCTATTTCTTTTTTTGGGATATTTTTCAGCTATAAAAAGATGCGTGTCGCTTGAGAGAAGGAAGATCCTTAATACTACTCCTCAGTCAGTGTGGAGTCTGGCAGCAGAAGTGGGACAGTCAGTCTGTCAGTCTGTTGCAGAGCAGACCAAGACAGTCCTATCTGCAAAGGTCCTGGACCTCTGAGTGCTGCTGAGGTTTCCTCTTCTTGCTGTTGCCCTGGTAGTGTGGCGTGCTGCTCGGGTGGCTCTTGATGTTGGATGAGGACGAGTTCTGCTGGACGTGGTGGGTGTTTTTACTGGACGAGCGGAACAACCTGGCCTGGGAAACAAGACAGACACACACCTAGTTAGATCAGTAGATAGATCACTGGTAGGCCTGTGTGTGCCATTGAAATGTAAAATTGAAATGTAAAATTTAAATGGTTATCTATGTACCGACAGTGTGTTGTAACGCTCAGGTCATAAAAGTTCAAGGCATTTGTAGGTACAGTAACAGAGTTTTTCAGTGGTTGACTTAGGCTTCGTCAAGCTGACCCTACCTTGCCCCCCTTGTTGTCAGTAGGAGTGCTGGTGGTGTGCCTCTGTGTTCTGTGATTGGTCACGCCACCTGAGGATTCCCTGTGGGCGCTGGAGCCCCGCCCAGGCAGTTGCTTCACTGTCTTACAGGGCGTCCCGTCAGAATCCTGGGGACAACCAATCACGACTCAGTAAATCAGGTCAGCAAGCAATGGGTGCATCACATTAAATGTTGTGTTAAGAGTTGATTTCCTCAGCTATTGTGGTTTTAGTGTGCACACGGTTTATTTGAGTGTAACAAAACTCACAACGTCGCTGGAACTGGATACTGTGGAGGATGAGGATGACGCTAATGAGGAGTTGGAGGAGGACTTGCTGCGAGATGCAGTCACCTCCTCCGTCAGGTTGTTGTTGCACTCGTCCAGCTGCTGAGGCTTCACCAACAGTGTGACATCATTTCCTACGGCAACAGCACATGAACGAACAGTGGTAAGACAGTGTGTGTGTGTTTTAGATCGACTAAATAGCAGTCGGACTTCACTGATCTACAAATCACCTTGGATCCCAAACAACTTAAAACGTCATTAAGATGACCAATTTTGCACCTTGTCTTACTGAAACTGATCCCCTCAAACACACTATCAACTCGATAGATCTGAGACAGTGTCAAGACTCACAGTAGTACTGTGAAAACATACCATTCAGGGCAGGTTCATTCTGAGACTGTGGTCCCCAGAGCTTGGTGATCCAGTCCCTGTATTCAACTACTTCCTGGGTCACCCGGATTATTCTGCCAAGTATACTGGAGGAAAGAAAATAGGACATATCAGATTAGAAGAACTTGTTTGCAGTAGTTCAAAGAGAGTATTTAATAAATAACAAGATTTTTAAAAGATAGCAGCCAAGGAATGTGAGAGCTGTCGTTGGTTAAAGCGAGCCCTAGCTCTCCATCTCCTCACCTCTCACACTCGTTGTTTGGGTAGTACTTGGCGATGGGCGATACGGCGTGGTTGAGCACTATGTAGGCATAGTCAAAGGCCTGCTTCACCTGCAACACACCGTATGAGCTGCGGCCAACGTCGTTATCTGCAGGAGGCAAGAGGCATGCTTAGATCATCTCTATTTGGGAAGAGTGACAGATTTCAGACATTGTCTGATATTGAGCTGAGTTTTTAGCCTTTGTATGGGCACCTGGGACCTCTAGCCGTCTTCTTCATGCCCGTTAAAGTGTGTGATTCTTAGGTTTAGTGTTATCAGTAGTTGACGGATGTTACGCGTCAGTGCTAAAATGAGGTATCACCTGTGCAAGTTCACCCATGCTGAATGGAAGGCCATGTTACCTGGTGCTAGGGGGTCCTCAATGAAGAGCATGGAGGGCCTGTAGAGGTCAGTGCTCTTCTGAACCTCGTCTTTGGCCACATAGCTACCACCATCTTTGATCCGGATGCCCGTCTTCAGGTAGTTGAAGTGGCGCCCATAGAGCTCAAAGAACTCTATAAGGAGAACGCCCACATTGGCATTAGGGCTGCAGGCATCTTCTCTGTAGTGAAGCTGAAATACAAGGGCACAGGATAAGAGGTCAATTGCATAGAAGAACATGCCAAATCATCTTAGTTCACTGAATGAGAGACTTAAAAATGTGTCAAAAGTCTGTTATAGACAGTAAATTAGTAATGCTAGATGCGATCTATCCTGCACTGTATGTGTGGGCTACTTGAGAGAATAGCAGAAGAGCAGAAGTCTCACCTGCAGGAAGCTGACAGCCATAAGGAAAAGGCTGTAGGAGCCGATCCCTCCAGTGAAAACCTCATTCAGATCCCTCTGGAGCAGGAACTGCTTCAGCACCAGAACCAACTTCGGAAGTACTGGGTATTTCTTATGGACAAAAGAAACACGTGGTTATGGTTAAACCTGTGGTTATGGTTATAGTGCCCTCTAGAGGGGAATGTCTCAAACGAGGACATTGGGTATGGCTGGATTGAGGGACTGAGGAGACGTAGTTAAGTGTATTAGCTACCAACACCTCCGTCAGAACCCAAAGAACCTGACAAATATACAACAATCTATGCATGCTAACTGTCAAGCCTGTTTCATCAGCTAGGTCTTACCAGACTGCATTAGGTAAAAGCAATGTACCCTGAATAAGAGATGCCTGCTTCACTTACCTTTTTGTAGTCTTTGATGAGAAGGGCAGCTTTAACTCCGTTCTTCACATTGAAGCTGATGTCCACCTTCACCTCGGTGCGGAAGTCTGTCAGCTTGATGATGGGTACCTGGAACAATGGAACATAGTGATGAGGATGGATTTACACATACACAGTCACTGGAGGCAATGACACACTGTACAGTTAGTATGCATGCACAACATGCAGATGACTCAACACTATACACTTCAGCTACCACAGCAACTGAAATGACTGCAACACTTAACAAAGAGCTGCAGTTAGTTTCATAATGGGTGGTAATGAATAAGTTAGTCCTAAATATTTCCAGAACTAAAAGCATTGTATTTGGGACAAATCATTCATTAAACCCTATACCTGTAATGAATAATATGGTAATAAGCAACTTGCTTGGAGTAACCCTTGATTGTAAACTGTCATGGTCAAAACATATTGACACAGCAGTAGCTAGGATGGGGAGAAGTCTGTCCATAAAGCGATGCTCTGCCTTCTATCAACAAGGCAGGTCATACAGCTCCTAGTTTGGTCACACATATTGAATGGACCGAGCAGTCTGTCTAAACTACTGGCACACAGCTCGGACACCCATGCATGCCCCACAAGACATGCCACAAGAGGTCTCCTTACAGTCCCCAAGTCCAGAACAGACTATGGGAGGCACACAGTACTACATAGAGTCATAACTACACAATACTCTATTCTACATCAAGTAACTTATGCAAGCAGTAAAATTACACTTTAAAAAAACATAAAAATACACCTTATGGAACAGTGGGGACTGAAGCAACACAAACAAAAGGCACAGACACATGCATACACACGCGATAACATAACACTATACACACACTTACACAAGGATTTTGTGTTGTAGATATGTGGTAGAGTAGGGGCCTGAGGGCACACACTTAATGTTGTGAAATCTGTTGTAAATGTACTGTAATGTTAAAAAAAATGTATAACTGCCTTAATTTTGCATGGACTCCAGAAAGAGTAGCTGCTGCCATAATAAATACAAATACAAACATACCGTGGCCTTGTCCAGCACTTTGATGGAGTTCTCGTCAGTCACGTTTTTCTTCCGCAGGGCCTCTTCCAGGGTCCAAAGGGGCAGGTTTTCCCAGTTCCCAAACACCACCAGATCGATGTCACTAGGAAGTGGAGTAAGTAGTAGAGGTCAGAGCAACATCACATTCGGATCTGAAGAGAGGACTCTCCAGTTCACTTTCACACACAGCTTATTGTCACTAATCCAGAGTCCCCAGTTACAGTGTTGTGTGTGTGTGTGTGTGTGTGTGTGTGTGTGTGTGTGTGTGTGTGTGTGTGTGTGTGAAGTCGGAGCGGAGAGCAGTCTGGCTCGTCAAGAAACCAGGTTAAAAAGGCTTTGGATCAGCAGCGCTAAAATGACCACAGCCTTAATCCCAAAAAACAAAGGCAAATAATTACACAATGGCCAGCCACATCACTCTTTCTCCATATAAAAACTCACAAAGGGGTGAATTCTGAACAACGTTAAATGTGCGTAAATGTAATAGTATTCCCTTTTTATGCACTTCTCTCAATACGTATGTATTCGGACCTTGAACTTAAAAGAAAACTCTAACCAAAAACTATATTTTGGTATTTGTTTCATTAGTCCATTGCGGTTAAAGTCCCAAAATGTTTAGCATGTCAGCAACCAAGTTTAAGATGTATAACTTTAAAAATACAAAAATACAGCCTGTATGATGCATTTTGCCTTATATGATGCTAAATGTGTCATATTGACATTACGCAACTGAATAAGGCAAGTCTGAATACCAAATACTGATTAGTGTGTAGGAAAGGCCTAAGAGCTTACCCACTTGGAACAGATGTCAGTTAAACATCTGGTTTGGATTTACATGTGGTTGAGTTGTCACCTAGCATAAATTAAGTGAAATGAACAAAAACAATCACCTGTCATTGGATTTAGGTTAAAAAATAAATTCCTTGACGTTGATTGCTTTTTCAAAATCAAATTAAATGTTTCTGTTGAAGTTACGTGGAAACAATGTTGATTAAACCCGTTTTTGCCCAGTGGGTAGTTTTTGTAGTTTAACCCCATCAGTCCCGAGAACCCAGCAAATATCTTATTTTCATTTATCCGCATGTCCAGCCCTTATACAATGCCTTTCGAAAGGCTATGAGACTTGGAATGGAATTTAGGTGCATCCTGCTTCCATTGATCATATTTGAGATGTTTCTACAACTCGGAGTCCACCTGTGGTAAATTCAAATGATTGGACATGATTTTGAAAGGCACACCTGTCTATATAAGGTTCCACAGTTGACAGTGCATGCCACAGCAAAAACCAAACAACGAGGTTGAATGAATAGTACGTAGAGCTCCAAGACAGGAGTGTGTCTAGGCACAGATCTGGGGAAGGGTACCAAAACATTTCTGCAGCATTGAAGGTCCCCAAGAACACAGCGGCCTCCATCATTCTTAAACGGAAGAAGTTTGGAACCACCAAGGCTCTTCCTAGAGCTGGCCGCCCGGCCAAACTGAGCAATCGGGGGTGAAGGGCCTTAGTCGGGGAGGTGACCAAGAACCTGATGGTCACTAACAGAGCTCCAGAGTTCCTCTGTGGAGATGGGAGAACCTTCCAGAAGGACAACCATCTTTGCAGCACTCCACCAGTCAGGCCTTTATGAAAGGCGCTTGGAGTTTGCCAAAAGGTCTGAGAGTATTTTGGTGCCAAGAGAAACAAGATTCTCTGGTCTGATGAAACTAAGATTAAACTCTTTGGCCTGAATGCCAAGCGTTACTTCTGAAGGAAACATGGTACCCTCCCTACAGTGAAGCATGGTGGTGGCAGCATCATGTGGGGATGTTTTTCAGTGGCAGGGAATGGGAGACTAGTCAGGATCGAGGCAAAGATGAACAGAGCTAATTACAGAGAGATCCTTGATGAAAACCTGCTCCAGAGCGCTCACCTCAGACAGGTGCAAAGGTTCACCTTCCAACAGGACCACGACCCTAAGCACACAGCCAAGACAATGCAGGAGAGAGTGGCATCGGGACAAGTCTCGTCCTTGTGTGGCCCAGCCAGAGACCGGGCTTGAACCCGATTGAACATCTCTGGAGAGACCTGAAAATAGCTGTGCGGCAACAATTCCCATCCAACCTGACAGAGCTGGAGAGGATCTGCAGAGAAGAATGGGAGAACTCCCCAAATACAGGTGTGCCAAGCTTGTAGCGTCATACCCAAGAAGACTCAAGATTGTAATCGTTGACAAAGGTGATTCAACAAAGTACTGAGTAAAGGGTCTGAATACTTATGTAAATGCCATAGCAGTTTTTTTTTGCAAAAATGTAAAAAACCTGTTTCTACCTTGTCATTATGGGGTAGTGTGTGTCGATTGAGGGAAAAAAAAACAATTTAATCCATTTTAGAATAAGGCTGCGACCTAACAAAATGTGGAAAAAGTCAAGTGGTCTCAATACTTTCCCGAAGGCACTGTATTTAGCCTCACAACTAAGTGTTTTATTGTGAGGATAAAACAATGACAAAACAGTTGCATCTGAGTTTTTTATTTTTAAGTCTGCCAAAGTAAAAGTGATATGAATGCAGTAAGTATAGAAATAGTTTTTTCACTGGGAAATGAATATCTAACTACTGTGACAACTGTGTGGAGTTTGACCGCAACTGAGTTGATTACAGTATTATAGAAACTATGTCCTGGGATTTCCCATGATCTTCTATGCAGAAGAACCCCTTACCTTCTAACGACACTTATGAGCATCAGAGAAAAACATAGATGGCTTTTAATAGTTTGTAGCTCAAACTGTAACTCAAGACATTTTGGTAGAACAGACCAAATCAAATGGTTCAACCCAGAAGTCCGTAGCTCAAACAAACACTGTTTAAAAGTGGTTAGAAGTCCAAAACACACCAGCGATAAGGTGGGACTCATTGGGTTAAGGGCCAGTTTACACTTACTAATGGTGCCCGGGTCAGCTGCTTGTTCACCCGCCTGCTAATAACCCATCCACAACCGCCCAAGTATATGTGAAAAAGTGAATCTGAGGGCCGCAACTGGCCCTAACCCAGATTTTTTAAGGTGTTGTTTTGTCTTTATTCAACCCGCCATCCACCCACCCGCCCGCCCTTCATCTACAAAATATTTAAACCCGACCGCCCCGCGGTTATATCCGCAGGGTCTGCAGGTTATGAGTCAACACACATATCACCAACACACTATAAGAGAGAATATGATAGGAAGGCCATTATGTACTCCATTACCTGAATCAAACAGCTTACCTGGTTGGCAGATAGAGGCCCGTGCTGAAACTCCCAAACACTTGAACCTGTAATAAAGTCAAATGTGTTATTCATTCATTTCACTTATCAATCAGATAAGCCGAGCTATACACTAGCTTTGAACTGATACAATGGCAGGTAATTTGTTAGAAAATAAAGACAAATGATTTGTTTAGACTTCTGTCATGTCACGTGACAACAGTCTGATACTTGGAGACAGGTGTCAACTAAAGCAATACAAATATAATATTTATGCTAAGTGGGGAGAGAGTCTAACATGCATCACCTTTTATGCATTGACAACCAATCATTATCTAACAACCATGCACTGTTCTTGGGGGCAAAAAATGGGATCTGAACAAACCATTACTACTGTAGTTATGAGAACACGGATAAAATGCTTTAAACCCCAAAGGTTTGGGCAAAAAATTAATTAAATAAGAATTTGATTTAATGCGTCCAGATTCCAGACAAATATCCTGCTTTATCTGAGCTTTGTGGGCATTAACCAATGTCACATCACATAACAGTATTTCACATTGGTTCTGAGGGCTAAAAAATAGCCTTTGCTTAAGCCTTAAACCAGCCATTATTCCCTCCTGGGCTGAGCTCCTGCCTGAACCGACCAAGGGGGTTAAAGCCTGGGCTCCAATCTGCTTACTAGAGGCAGGGCATGTCATTGTGATGTGGGTGGAAATGAGAGGGGTGATGGTGATGGATTGCCACTGTGTCTAAAAGGTCAACTTAACTCATGGCTTGGCTCTCTACTGTATAAAGAGCTAGTGGTCATCGCTTAAATTATCGAGAGACGGAGTGCAGTTAGAGAGGGAGAGAAAGACATGGTGGCCGCCTCCTTATTCAGCTATCTGGTGGGTTCACAGTAGTTCAGTTCACCCAGTCACAGACAGGTCTCGTATTGAGTGCGTGTAAGAGGTCAGGGGATTGCTGGGAGTCTTAGTCCTGTTCTTGTTGTGGACAGGATATAAACTGCTCTCCTGCCTCAGTGGATAGATTAAGAGCAGTACCAGGAACAGCAGTAGACTTTTCTGTTTAGCTCAGGGATATTACATTTTTTGAGATCAATTCCTGTGATACTACACCATTTGCCGTGGGACAGAGAAAAATGTGCAGTTTCACAGCGACTTCTCTGTAATTTCTACATATTTTGCCATAGGGTGAAGAAATTAAATGTCTTTATATGATGTCTGAGTAAGAGGGACTAACAAAATCCATAGGGGCCCCCCGGTTGGTAATTCGACCATGATTAATACAAGATAGCTGGCCACTAGACATTTTAGCTGACATGGGCTAATCGAGTTACTGTCAGTGACTGACATAAGAGAACTACTGATGTACAAGCTCATTTAGAAATTGCACCTTGTGTATTCTACTATTCCAACTCAACAGTAAATTGAGACCCAGACGAAGTTCATAAACAAAAAAAAGTGATCCGCGGGCCTACAAAACAGCAGTTGTCCATCCCTGGTACAGCTTGTAAAGCTGAGAGCAGACGCACAGCTCTAACAGCAGGCTCCAAGTCAGCAGGAATAAGGACACCTGGAGCCCTGTAGATTACAGGCCAAAATATAACACAGGAGGGAGATAAGAGCGGACCGACCAGGCACTTTCACAAATGGTTGCTGGTCACACACCCCACCATATACGGCCTGTCTTTCCTCTTCATTACAACTCAGCCTATAGGGAGAGAAAATAACTCTCTCCTACAGAGTCACGACTCCTTTCAGACAGCTATAGAGCCAGCCAGAGAAAGACTAGAAAGATGTAAAGACAGCAATTCTACATAGAGCAGCAAGTTCTCATGCTGTCTCTAGCAATGAAGGGAATTTGTAAAATGAGGAAACAGGAGATTGTGAGCATCTCAAGCAGATTGCTGTGTGGGTGAGACATGTCTGTGTAGCTAGAAACCACTTTCATTCCAAACCTTTGCTCTGCCTGTCACTTCTAGTAGTTGGTGTTGGCTTTTCTGAAAGCATGAACTCTACATGGTTGCAATATTTATTTGAACGACGACCCGTATTAGCCTGTGCCCAGATCTTTTCAACTATGTTAAAATTTCAACAACCAGAGGAGTTCGCTGTACACCAATAATGGTCAAACAGATCAGACCTGGCTAGACCTGTACGGGCTTAGGACTGGAACTGTAGCGATGCGAGTGATCTCTTACGTCAGCAGTGGGCCACAGGTCTTTGATGACCCTCTCGATCCTGTCCACCACCTCCATCCTCATCCTCTCCTCCTCTTCACGAGGAGACATGTGCTTGTAGAAGTCATTGATCTCCTCATGGAGCCTGCAGAACACAGAATGAAAACAGCATGATCAGGGTTAGGGAGGGAGACAAAGACTGAGCGAGAAAAAGAATAGCATGGTCATGGGGATAGTAGGATAGAGTCTAAAACAGATCAAAATACACTGACAAAGATTGAAGGCAGAATATATTATAAGAGAAAAATCTAAATAACAAGTCTACAATACAATTGATGGGGTCTACAATACATATTTTATTATGCCAGTCAATGCAATTTGTTAACAACTTTCACAGGTAGCTCACTGAACAGCCACCAGAGACAATTACCCCACCCTACCATGTAATGGAAATGGTGAAAATCGAAATGACACTTCCTCAAACACACTAGGCGTTCGTGAGGAGTTAATTGCAAAGCATCATTATTACATTAACTGGCTTCTTTACTGGAGGCGTGTTATGTTAAAGGCTAACTGCCAACACCTGTGTGCCAACAAACTGTAATCAAGTAGCATCTACTGAAGACTGGAAGAAATGCATTAACTACAGGATTATGACAGATAGGCTGACATGTGTGAGAAAAGATCAAAGCCACAATAATGCAATACATCTACACCTTTGGTACAAATCATAGGGCATATTCCCACTGTTAGGGGTATGGAACCCAAAGCAATTGGCATACATGTAATGTCCCTTGCCTGATTAAATAGTTTGGGAGGACAATGCTGATAAGTACAAGTGTTGCTGTCCTTGAGTTAAAAATGGGTTCTTAAATCAACAAATCGACTTTACTAAATGCTCAACAGGGCTGCTTCCCTTTACCCGATAAGTCAGTCAGGTAAACTTGGTGGGTATGAATCCCATGGCTCGTTTAGGGAGACCAGGGACTGTGCCAACTGTCAGATACATTACACAATGGCACAGAGACAAGACCGTGAATAGGTCAGTAATTGACTGACTGGGGTAATTTCTGCCTGCAATTCACCCTGCTGTCTGTCTATTATTAAAGCTGCAGATTGACCAACACACCTACCCACAGGGCCTTGACCAGAGCCTATATCAATAACACTAAAGACTGGGTCACACGTGGTACTGATTGCCGCCCACACACACATACACACACACACACAGTGCGGCCTAAGCCAGCTGCCACCTCAAACTTTGACCCAACCAACACATGTCCTTGTTGGTCCAAACTCTACTGATTAGCTCTTGTATGTTCTGGCCAGTGCTTAGTGTGGGGCAGGAAGCGGAGCAAAAACAGAATGGAGAGGAATCAAGCCAGTCAAAGGGGATTGGAGCAGACAACACGTGGACACGAGGTCTAACACTCAGTGACCAACCAACACTAAGGTCGTAGGGAAACTCAGTCATCGGAGGATAAAATACTTATTCCCTTTCCTAATCTTACAAAGGAAACTAACAGCTTGAGTTGAATAGCAAGCTGCACATCCAGCATTATGATTGTGAGTAGAGCAGAGGCAGCAGTCCTGTTGTGTGAGCAGCTGTAATGTGAGTGAACACCACATACTGGAGGGGGTGTAGAGGCCAGGACACATGAGGGCTGGGCTGGGGCTGTCGGGGACTGGCAGTGGAGCAGATCACTCTGCCCTGGCTGCCCATTTACTGGGTCTGTTCACACACAATCCCAGTCACCCACAGGGCCATGTAAACACAACACAGCACCCAGCCAATGACAGGCCTGCAGCACAGCTTCCTTTGGCAGGAAAATCAAAGAGAGCGGGAAAGAAATGGTAGCTACTTCTGAGCTTGTGTACCCGAGAGGGCTCAGCTGTGAGAAACACTAGTAGTTACTGTAGAGGATTCAGCCTGCTTGTCATTTGGGTAGCGCTCTGTGGAGCGCTGCGTTTTAGATAACAGTTTTCCCTGGCGCTTACAGTAGTCTGTGTTTCACATAATGCTCATCGACACCCAGACAAACATTCCTGGTGTAGCAGCCAGGAGTCCTACTGAAGGGCCCCGACCCAGTTAAACCCCAGCCGACAGCAGCCCAATCACCAGCCTGTCTGTTGCCCCAATCTACACAGCAGTCCAGCCAGCCAGACAGTCATGCCAGTTCAATGCCATCAGCGTCTGGGTAGAAGTAGTCCTCCCTGATGTGATGATACCAGGCCTTTCCAGCGACATCACTGCAGGTGTTCATCCTCAAACAATGATCCCTTTATATTCACACAGAGGGGTGTATCACACAGCTTGTAATATAAACAATAGGCTGCTAAACTAATCTAACTTCTACAGCTTTCCTCACCCAAGCACCAGCCTCTCCCATTTTAAGTAAGCCAAGCTAACTCCTCAGGGCAGGCCCGGTAATCGTGTGTGAAGACACCCACCATGAGGTTCCCTGTCCTGAGGTACCATGAGCTGTTTTTCTGGATGGACCAGGGCCTCACATTACAGTGTATTCTGAGGTGACTGAAGCCAAGCACTATGCAGGGGATTCCTTCCTTCTCTTTCTATTTGTCTCTTCATTTCTGGTGTTGGTCAGACTGACATGGGAACAGGAGTTAAGTACCTTCAACACTTATCACACACAGGCAGCAACAGGCCCACAGATACGCTCTGCAGAGGCAACCTGATTGACAGCATTCATCACGCCCAGTCAGTCACTGCAACAAAGACTGCACCGTGAACACACCTAGAGTCAACATAGCCAGGTATGACTAGTGAGAACTAGTGATGGGGGGGGATACATAAGCGTCTAAATTAATGACAGATTTAATTCTGACTATTTTGAGGAAGTGTATACTGGCTAGTGTCTCAACCTGGCCAAACAGCACTATTGCCGTTTGCTTTTTTTTTTAAAGAGAAGATGTAAGCACATTCGTTCGGTTTGCTGCCAGCTGAACTGAAGCATGCTGATGATGCCTTAAGTCACTCCATCGACAGCCACCAGTAACAATAGAGGACAGGGGAGGGGGCCGCCCTCAGGCATTCCGCACAGGAGGGAAGCAGTCTGGCACTGGGCCAGGAGATACAGCCATCAAAAATCCATTCATATTGAATTCACATATAGCCATTATCTTTGACACATTCAATTCAACTGACTGACACACACGTCACATATTGATATGATGCGAACGCACACACACTCATCCATACATACACTCCCACAGAAAGTCCATAGTCAAACTTTTGTCACACGTACCACACAATGACTGATACACTGTTATCGGGGGAGATCAAACAAAACTCCCAACAATTTGGAGTCAATGGCAATAGAAATGTAGTGCCTGTGCCTGCCAGTCTCCTAGCAAATGTAGTTGTCTCACACTGCCAGCCTCCTACACTGTGCTTATAACAAGCAAAATTATTATTATTATAAAAAACTGTGCAAGAGTCAGTTTCATTTCAGAGAGTCAGCCCAAGTATAGGCTCTCGATTCCAGCTCAGACCAGTGGTGCTGCTAAGTTTCATTTCAGAGCAGCAGTGTCTGACTGGCTGTCCGTGTGAGAGAGAATGGGTTTCGTTTCAGGGTTAAGCCACATCGCCTCGTCACCCAGGGAACCGGCTTAGACCAGGAGGAGCAGCCCAGTGCCTCTGGAGCATGTGACAAGCAAAGAGCAGGACTAGGCAAACACATTTGGGAGCCCTGGGTTTGGAGGAGTGGCGTAGCAACTGAAACAGGCTATATATTTTCCAAGATATAGATACTGTAGTGTACAACTGAGCAGCAAGTGCCAGTAGGTTTCTGAGGCAGCAGAGTAGGTGTGGTGGAGGAAATATGTCTTCATATGAAAGAGGGGGAGAAGCATAACATCAGGGTCTCATCTGAAAGTGTACAGCTGCAGTGGCAGACTGGTACTGCTTATTGAACAGCTGCTCAGATGGACTAACAGTATAAAGTTGTGTGAGAGTCAGAGGGCAGGGCATGTGTCTCAGTTCAGACACAGGCAGTAAAAGACAGAGGGAAATCAAACTGGCTGCCAAAGTACCTTTGAGAAAGGAGAGGGTTCGCTGGCAGATGGCTTTTCGAATGTGCAAGGCCAGCCCCCTGGTTTAGAACGGCCTCCACCGAACATCATTAGAGCAACCAGCTATAAATACTGCAGAAGGACCAGGGACAGAAATAACAGGGTACTGTACCATGCCCATGTTTCATAGCACTGCCAGAAACAGTGAGAGACATGTCATCCAGCAGGCATTCTCTTCACGTGAACCTGCAAAACCTTTCCTCACTCACTGCTTATTAGGCAGTCCCTCGGTTGGCAGTGTCACATGTGTAAATATGCCTCTCACACAAAAACATGAGTAGCCTATGAGTGACAGGGTCAGCAATACGATAGTCACACACACAAAATGAACATAAGGTGGACAATTCATTAGGCTTTCATCAATGCCTGACTTTTCCTCCAGCACCACTACGGTGGCTCAGACTGGCTACCATAACCAGAGGATTTGGGTTAAAGACAAGCTAGGGCTACGAGGACCCCAGTTGTCCCTGATCGTTAGTGACCTGCTTGGCCTCAGTGGAGTTATCCGGCACACACTAGCTGCGGTTGAAACCATCTGTTTAGTGCTGCATTGTACAAAACTAATCTGGCACACGGCCAGGGTTGTGTTCAATAGCACACAAGTAGGGCACACTGTAGCAAAAGGTAATGAAACAAACATTTCTTATTGGACAAGTTCAGACAGTCTCTCACTGTTTCACTCCATTTTGTGAAGTTTTCTTCTGTTTTGTGCCTAGTGAACACAACCCAGGTTTTTCCACAGCTAGTTGTGTGTGACAGCACAGTGCAGCCATACAAATACTATTTTAGGCAGTCCACTCCACTCACACACCAATAACATTTCTGGGTCTTTCACAACAGCTTTTGTTTCAGTGAATCAGAGCTGGCTGAACGCCATTGCTGCTCCAGAGCTCATTGGATGGAGGGCTCTGTGACATCAGAGAAAGAGCTCAGGTTTCTCTCCTGGAGGGGCGGGTTTGTTTTGGGAGAGCGAAGCCAGGACATGCTCAGCGTGTGCTGCATGTAAACACAGCACCCCTTACACAGAGCGGCTGGACCTTCTGGGCTCAATCATGCAGTCCGCGCATTCACACACCTCCACCCCTATCCCCGCCCTCGCAACCAACAACAGTGCCTTACTCATCCAAGGAAAAATGTTCATCTTCCCCCACCCTTTTCTTTCCCCTCCCCATCAAATTGTATATGCCACAGTGGTCACAGTCACACTAATGCAAAATCAACCCCTTGACTAATGCGAGCCTGAATAGGCGATCCCTCAGGTATCACAAGCACAGGAAAATGCACCTTGATGTGAATCTCTTTCAAAATTTGCCCTCCCCAGTCAGGGACTTGGGGAAGAAAGCTAATGAAACGTTTCCACAACAAGAGATTACAAGCCTGAAAAACACTTTCTGAAAGAGACACTATCAATTGACAGATATTTAGGCATTACATGTATATATTGTGAAATATGTTAATTATGCAACTCAGTAACTAAGCATTGTGAGCAGAATAAGAACCAGGAGTGTGGGAGACAGAGCCTGGTTGTGACTGTGATCCAGGCTGTATAGTATAGGTTGGTGTATTAGAGTAATCACTAAGGAATGTCCTTATGCAAACAGTGTACTTTATATTACTATAAATGAGGATCAGCTTAGCTAAGACTTTGCTCTGGGCTCTTGCATGTTACTAGCCTACGCTTGTCGGGCACGTAGAAGAGGGGGGAAAAACGCCTCCACACATCAGCCTTTAAAACAATACCCCACCCACCTCAGGACTTTTCTCTAGTTTAAACTAGTAAGAACTGCCTTTCTGAAATAGCTGTCTCATTACATTTCTGTCACACTAAGATTATATAAACTAATTGGTCAATATGTTTTTTCAAGACAGACCTGGTCCTTTATACCTGGAAGAATAAACAGTGGGGGGAATCAGGCAAAACAACAGTGTTAAGATAAGGCATTTGGATGGTTGTAAAGCACATTTCATTTCAGCATCACGTCTGGGGAAATACCCTCTGTCATTACAGAGAAAATGGTTACAGTAACCTAACCTCTTAACGGCTTTGTAGCAACCTGACATATTGATCATAATCAGTAAGCTAGTATAGCCAACCTATATTAAAGACAGTGTGGCGCAGAGGTCTAAGGCACTGCAGCTCAGTGCTAGAGGCGTCAGTACAGACCCTGGTTCGATTCTAGGCTGAATCACAACCGGCCATGATTCGGAGTCCCATAGGGCGGTGCACAATTGGCCCAGTGTCCTCCAGGTTAGGGTTTGACCGGGGTAGAATTTGTTCTTAACTGACTCACCTAGTGAAATATGGGTTACATAAAAATACTATACTAAGAGACACTACTAAGAGGTCTGGACCTTTACGGCTGGGAGGGTATACTTGCCCCGTAGCTACACGGCCACAAGCCCCACTGACTGTGTCCCTGATAACTACATTTGTGTCAAAAGTGGGACAACCTCTCAACTCTTTACTTACGGAACACTTCAAGAGAAGGGAAATAGTTCAGCCTCCCTATACATGTTGTATACTACGGTTTTTGGCCTAGATTGCTGAACCTTTAGGATACATGTTCTGCATTTGCATCTGCCCAGTCGCTCCTCCCCTTTAAAGGGGGGCAGAACTTACTGATGTCACCTTGCTTTTCCACAGTCACTAAGAAATAGATACCATTTCCAAATTTCAACTTGGGGTTGTGGTTTGATGTGGGCCTGTTATGTTTGCTATATGTACTCTGACAGTTATCATTGTTGGTTCCTATTCACTCACAGTAGCTAAGATATCCCCAAACAGCCACCCTATTATGACTTTGGCTAAAGGAATAAATTGTGTTTGTGATGCCAAAGTTAGCTCTGAGGATGTGTGATTTGGAAGAAAAAAAACATGCTGTTTAATAAAGAACAAGTATTGTTCCTTCAACATAACATTGTAGTAGTGTTGTCTCACATAAAGAAGTCAGAGGCGATGCATGCTAATGGGTAGATCTGCTGTCTAAAGAATTTGATGGGTTTCTTCAATCTCGCAAATCTCAATTTTGGAAAATACTGACTATGACCAAAAGTATCCTATTTACATCTTTTAGTACATTTTGGAATTAGAATAGATGCTTCTGACTATTATATCCACCAGAGAAGTAAGATTATCGGTTTTAATTGCTGCAAATAGGCAACAGTGAAACAGACGAAAAATACCGGCATTAGTTAGGTAGGCTTAGCCTGAGTCAGTCAGTCATGTCAACTATCAAGAAAAGGGTTCTGCATTGATTTGACAATGGTTACTGCTCAGTACTCGTGCTTTTAGCTAAATGTCATTCGGATTAGATTTTTTTTTGCTTAGCTCGTCAGCGTAGTGACCACATGCAGATGTTGGCAACCACGAGGTAGCGAGCTATCAAGGTCATAAAATAAATTGCTGGATGTAGCTAACTAGTTAGTTAACGTTGACTGTCCCATTACTTTCGACTGACCGTAGCTGGTTAGGAACGTCCCCAAAAATGACGTGTGACGGTCAAATCGGCATGCCTAAATATGGCTATGATGTCTAACCATATGACTATGTGCGCTCACTTCACCAGCCAAGTTAGCTGGCTGGCTAGTTGTCTAACCAACTAACGTTAGTGTGGCAGAGATATATAAGCAGAGATATATAACGTTAGCTAGATAACGCGTGATTTATGATTAACTTGTAACGTTATATGAGCAACGAGCTAGTTTTGATGAGTGTCCTTTTGTCTCTTACCCCAAGATTCCTTCAGAGTAGTTCTTGACTTTCCATGGTGTTCCCGTGTAACCACAGCCTCCGGTCTCGAGGCTACTGTTGAATCCATAAGTGCTAGCCTTGTTGTCTCTTTTCCTTTTGTTGGGGTGTCCTGAGACCCCAGAGCCCACTTGCCCCCCTCCGCTGCCCCTCCCCAACGATGAACGGTTGTTGTGGTTGTTATTAGCTTCCAACGGAATAAAGTCTCGTTGTTCGACTACATCTCGGTCTTTCGTTGAGTTAGACATTACCTGGTTCCGGGGTTCGCTGTTAGTGACAGCTCCGTTCTTGCTCGAGATTACGTTACCCAATGTCCCGTTAATGTTCGATTTCTGACTGAGGCTAGACAAACTACCCGTGTTACAGTTGTTATTGAAGTACAGATTCCCCAGACCTTGTGTTGTTTCCCAAATCTGAATCCACAGGCTGTTAGCTGGTCCACGTTGTTCTGGCTGAAACCAAGCGATTCTTGGATCCATCAAACGAAAGTGCAGGCACACTGCCCCAGAGCAAGGCTCAGTTCGTGTAGCTAAAGCTAGCCAGGTAGCTAGCTAGCTAACCTCACTCGTAAGCTTTACAGCGGACTAACGTTAGATATGAAGGTTACTTCAAATTGCTATAAAATATCTTAAATCTGCTATCCATGAATTAAAACGACAATTATTATTAGACAGTAGGCGTCGTGTTTAATGAAAGAATGTTGTCAAAGTTTTGATTCAATAATTAAGGAAACGTGCAGCCATTGCCTATCGAAGCGATTTCTGACCCTTTCCTTCTGATTGTGGGTCCTCAATGGCGGACACTGCGCAGCCGCAGATTCGCGCAGAGTGAAATGGTGATTCGAAAAGGGCGGAGAAATTGTCGTTCTTACGCAAGAGCAGAACATGTTACCTGTTGCGTAACAATGGGCGACAGATTAATTATTTTCACATAACATGAGGTACGGTACACACACTGAAATAAATCGGTGGGAAGGTTGTAATACAATTTTAAAAATGCCAGGATAGCCCGAACTTAAATGGTTACTTCATGTCATGACAGGATATTCTATCCATCAGGCTGATAAATTACATTTCCATTATTTCAAAGTATGAAAGCAGCATATCAAAGTGGAGGATATATACCAACAGCTGTGCCTTCTCCCTTCAATGAAACCACCATTGCTGAACTATTTTCTAAATCCAAAACCACAACTTGCTCCCTTGACCCTATGACCACTGCCTTAGTTAAGGCATGTCTCCCTGTTCTGCCTCCTGGTGGTCAAGATTGTAAATGCATGCATTTGAGAAACAGACGCATCACAAGTCCTCAACTGGCAGCTTCATTAAATAGTACTCGCAAAACACCAGTCTCAACGTCAACACTGAAGAGGCGACTCCGGGATGCTGGCCTTCTAGGCAGAGTTCCTCTGTCCAGTGTCGGTGTTATTTTGCCCATCTTAATCTTTTATTTGTATTGGCCAGTCTGAGATATGGCTTTTCCTTTGCCACTCTGCCTAGAAGGCCAGCATCCCGGAGTCACCTCTTCACTGTTTACATTTGAGACTGGTGTTTAGTAGGCACTATTTAATGAAGCTGCCAGTTGAGGACTTGTGAGGCGTCTGTTTATTAAACTAGACACTAATGTACTTGTCCTCTTGCTCAGTTGTGCACTGGGGCCTCCCACTCCTTTTTCTATTCTGGTTAAAGCCAGTTTGCGCTGTTCTGTGAAGGGAGTAGTACACAGCATTGTACTAGATCTAAAGTTTCTTGGCAATTTCTCACATGGAATATCCTTAATTTCTCAGAACAAGAACAGACTGACGAGTTTCAGAAGAAAGTACTTTGTTTCTGGCCATTTTGAACCTGTAATCTCACAAATGCTGATGCTCCAGATACTTAACTAGTCTAAAGAAGGACAGTTTTATTGCTTCTTTAATCAGGACAACGGTTTTCAGCTGTGCTAACATAATTGCAAAAGGGTTTTCTAATGATCAATTAGCCTTTTAATGATAAACTTGAATTAGCTAACACTAAGTGCCATTGGAACACAGGCGTGATGGTTGCTGATAATGGTCCTCTGTACGCCTATGTAGATATCCCATTAAAAATCAGCCGTTTCCAGAAACAAAAGTAATTTACAACATTAAGTGTCTACACTGTATATCTAATCAATTTTATGTTACTTTAATGGACAAAAATGTAACTTTTCTTTCAAAACAAGGACATTTCTTAGTGACCCCAAACTTTTGAACGGTAGTGTACATCCACACAAAACCCAACTCCACTCTGCCACGCCACTCTGTCATTGCCTGTGTCCGTGAACTGAAAACTTGGATGAGCAATACATTTTTTCTACTAAACGATGACAAAACAGAGATCATGGGCCCAATATCCCTCATCAATAAACTGGGTCAACTCAACATGAAAAACTACAGCTGCACCATCCACTCCAACTCCACAGTCAGGAACCTTGGTGTTACATTTGACCCCACTCTGTCGTTGAACCCCACATCCGAAACCTCACCAAGTCAGCCTTCTTCCACCACAAAAACATCTCACAACTCAGACCTTCTCTCACTGACCCCAATGCTGAAAACCTCATTCATGCCTTTGTTTTATCAAGCCTGGACTACTGCAACACCATTCTCTAGTCTCCCCGCCAAAACACTGGACAGACTTCAACATATAAAAAAATTCAGCTGCACAAGTCCTCATACACACACACCAGACCTTGGGACCACATCACCCCCATACTCAAACTCCACCAGCTGCCAGATCAATAACGCACACACTGGACTGGCACCCACATAACTTACTGACCTACTGCACCCCTACCTGTTCACTGCGTTCCTCGGACACTGGCCTGCCAGGCTCCGCTCCATTGAAGACGAGGATTTTAGCAGTGCAGGTCCCCAACTCTGGAACTCTCTCCACTCCATGTCAGAAATTCACAATGCATACACATATTCAAGTCCACACTATACAGACCTCTTCACAGGCTTACCCGTAGTCGCTGTTGTTTTAGCTCACTTCCTTGATTGTTCTGTCATGTTTAGTGTGCTCCATGGCTAGTCAGTCATCATGTTTAGTGTTCTCCATGGTTAATCTGTCATCATGTTTAGTGTTCTCCATGGCTAGTCAGTCATCATGTTTAGTGTGCTCCATGGCTAGTCAGTCATCATGTTTAGTGTTCTCCATGGTTAATCTGTCATCATGTTTAGTGTTCTCCATGGCTAGTCAGTCATCATGTTTAGTGTGCTCCATGGCTAGTCAGTCATCATGTTTAGTGTTCTCCATGGTTAATCTGTCATCATGTTTAGTGTTCTCCATGGCTAGTCAGTCATCATGTTCAGTGTTCTCCATGGCTAGTCAGTCATCATGTTCAGTGTTCTCCATGGCTAGTCAGTCATCATGTTCAGTGTTCTCCATGGCTAGTCTGTCATGTTCAGTGTTCTCCATGGTTAATCTGTCATCATGTTTAGTGTGCTCCATGGCTAGTCAGTCATCATGTTTAGTGTTCTCCATGGCTAGTCAGTCATCATGTTCAGTGTTCTCCATGGTTAATCTGTCATCATGTTTAGTGTTCTCCAAGGTTAATCTGTCATCATGTTTAGTGTTCTCCATGGTTAATCTGTCATCACGTTTAGTGTTTTCCATGCTTAATCTGTCATCACGTTTAGTGTTCTCCATGCTTAATCTGTTATCACGTTTAGTGTTCTCCATAGTTAATCTGTCATCATGTTTAGTGTTCTCCATGGTTAGTCTGTCATCATGTTTAGTGTTCTCCATGGTTAATCTGTCATCATGTTTAGTGCTCTCCATGGTTAATCTGTCATCATGTTTAGTGTTCTCCATGGTTAATCTGTCATCATGTTTAGTGTTCTCCATGGTTAATCTGTCATCATGTTTAGTGTTCTCCATGGTTAATCTGTCATCATGTTTAGTGTTCTCCATGGTTAGTCTGTCATCATGTTTAGTGTTCTCCATGGTTAATCTGTCATCATGTTTAGTGTTCTCCATGGTTAATCTGTCATCATGTTTAGTGTTCTCCATGGTTAATCTGTCACGTTTAGTGTTCTCCATGGTTAATCTGTTATCATGTTTAGTGTTCTCCATGGTTAGTCTGTCATCATGTTTAGTGTTCTCCATGGTTAATCTGTCATCATGTTTAGTGTTCTCCATGGTCAATCTGTTATCGCGTTCAGTGTTCTCCATGGCTAGTCTGTCATGTTCAGTGTTCTCCATGGTTAATCTGTCATCATGCTTTGTGTTCTCCATGGTTAGTCTGTCATCATGTTTAGTGTTCTCCATGGTTAGTCTGTCATCATGTTTAGTGTTCTCCATGGTTAATCTGTTATCATGTTTTGTGTTCTCCATGGTTAGTCTGTCATCATGTTTAGTGTTCTCCATGGTTAATCTGTCACGTTTAGTGTTCTCCATGCTTAATCTGTCATCATGTTTAGTGTTCTCCATGGTTAATCTGTCATCATGTTTAGTGTTCTCCAAGCTTAATCTGTCATCATGTTTAGTGTTCTCCATGGTTAATATGTTATCACGTTTAGTGTTCTCCATGGTTAATCTGTCATCACGTTTAGTGTTCTCCATGGTTAATCTGTCATCATGTTTAGTGTTCTCCATGGTTAATCTGTCATGTTTAGTGTTCTCCATGGTTAAACTGTCATGTTTAGTGTTCTCCATGCTTAATCTGTTATCATGTTTAGTGTTCTCCATGGTTAATCTGTCATCACGTTTAGTGTTCTCCATGGTTAATCTGTCATCATGTTTAGTGTTCTCCATGGTTAATCTGTCATGTTTAGTGTTCTCCATGGTTAAACTGTCATGTTTAGTGTTCTCCATGCTTAATCTGTTATCATGTTTAGTGTTCTCCATGGTTAATCTGTCATCATGTTTAGTGTTCTCCATGCTTAATCTGTTATCATGTTTAGTGTTCTCCATGGTTAAACTGTCATGTTTAGTGTTCTCCATGGTTAAACTGTCATGTTTAGTGTTCTCCATGGTTAATCTGTCATCATGTTTAGTGTTGTCCATGGTTAATCTGTCATCATGTTTAGTGTTCTCCATGGTTAATCTGTCATCATGTTTCATGTTCTCCATGGTTAATCTGTCATCATGTTTAGTGTTCTCCATGGTTAATCTGTCATCATGTTTCGTGTTCTCCATGGTTAAACTGTCATGTTTAGTGTTCTCCATGCTTAATCTGTTATCATGTTTAGTGTTCTCCATGGTTAGTCTGTCATCATGTTTAGTGTTCTCCATGGTTAATCTGTTTTCACGTTTAGTGTTCTCCATGGTTAGTCTGTCCCCATGTTTAGTGTTCTCCATGGTTAATCTGTTTTCACGTTTAGTGTTCTCCATGGTTAATCTTTCATCATGTTTAGTGCTCTCCATGGTTAATCTGTCATCATGTTTAGTGCTCTCCATGGTTAATCTGTCATCATGTTTAGTGTTCTCCATGGTTAATCTGTCATCATGTTTCGTGTTCTCCATGGTTAAACTGTCATGTTTAGTGTTCTCCATGGTTAATCTGTTATCACGTTTAGTGTTCTCCATGGTTAATCTGTCATCATGTTTAGTGTTCTCCATGGTTAATCTGTCATGTTTAGTGTTCTCCATGGTTAAACTGTCATGTTTAGTGTTCTCCATGCTTAATCTGTTATCATGTTTAGTGTTCTCCATGGTTAATCTGTCATCATGTTTAGTGTTCTCCATGGTTAATCTGTCATCATGTTTAGTGTTCTCCATGGTTAATCTGTCACGTTTAGTGTTCTCCATGGTTAATCTGTTATCATGTTTAGTGTTCTCCATGGTTAATCTGTCATCATGTTTAGTGTTCTCCATGGTTAGTCTGTCATCATGTTTAGTGTTCTCCATGGTCAATCTGTTATCGCGTTCAGTGTTCTCCATGGCTAGGCTGTCATGTTCAGTGTTCTCCATGGTTAATCTGTCATCATGCTTTGTGTTCTCCATGGTTAGTCTGTCATCATGTTTAGTGTTCTCCATGGTTAATCTGTCATCACGTTTAGTGTTCTCCATGGTTAATCTGTCATCATGTTTAGTGTTCTCCATGGTTAATCTGTCATGTTTAGTGTTCTCCATGGTTAAACTGTCATGTTTAGTGTTCTCCATGCTTAATCTGTTATCATGTTTAGTGTTCTCCATGGTTAATCTGTCATCACGTTTAGTGTTCTCCATGGTTAATCTGTCATCATGTTTAGTGTTCTCCATGGTTAATCTGTCATGTTTAGTGTTCTCCATGGTTAAACTGTCATGTTTAGTGTTCTCCATGCTTAATCTGTTATCATGTTTAGTGTTCTCCATGGTTAATCTGTCATCATGTTTAGTGTTCTCCATGCTTAATCTGTTATCATGTTTAGTGTTCTCCATGGTTAATCTGTCATGTTTAGTGTTCTCCATGGTTAAACTGTCATGTTTAGTGTTCTCCATGGTTAATCTGTCATCATGTTTAGTGTTGTCCATGGTTAATCTGTCATCATGTTTAGTGTTCTCCATGGTTAATCTGTCATCATGTTTCATGTTCTCCATGGTTAATCTGTCATCATGTTTAGTGTTCTCCATGGTTAATCTGTCATCATGTTTCGTGTTCTCCATGGTTAAACTGTCATGTTTAGTGTTCTCCATGCTTAATCTGTTATCATGTTTAGTGTTCTCCATGGTTAGTCTGTCATCATGTTTAGTGTTCTCCATGGTTAGTCTGTCATGTTTAGTGTTCTCCATGGTTAAACTGTCATGTTTAGTGTTCTCCATGGTTAATCTGTCATCATGTTTAGTGTTCTCCATGGTTAATCTGTCACGTTTAGTGTTCTCCATGGTTAATCTGTTATCATGTTTAGTGTTCTCCATGGTTAGTCTGTCATCATGTTTAGTGTTCTCCATGGTTAATCTGTCACATTTAGTGTTCTCCATGGTTTATCTGTCATTATGTTTAGTGTTCTCCATGGTTAATCTGTCATCATGTTTAGTGTTCTCCATGGTTAGTCTGTCATCATGTTTAGTGTTCTCCATGGTCAATCTGTTATCGCGTTCAGTGTTCTCCATGGCTAGTCTGTCATGTTCAGTGTTCTCCATGGTTAATCTGTCATCATGCTTTGTGTTCTCCATGGTTAGTCTGTCATCATGTTTAGTGTTCTCCATGGTTAGTCTGTCATCATGTTTAGTGTTCTCCATGGTTAATCTGTCATCATGTTTAGTGTTCTCCATGGTTAATCTGTCATCATGTTTAGTGTTCTCCATGGTTAATCTGTCACGTTTAGTGTTCTCCATGGTTAATCTGTTATCATGTTTTGTGTTCTCCATGGTTAGTCTGTCATCATGTTTAGTGTTCTCCATGGTTAATCTGTCACGTTTAGTGTTCTCCATGCTTAATCTGTCATCATGTTTAGTGTTCTCCATGGTTAATCTGTCATCACGTTTAGTGTTCTCCATGTTTAATCTGTCATCATGTTTAGTGTTCTCCATGGTTAATCTGTCATGTTTAGTGTTCTCCATGGTTAAACTGTCATGTTTAGTGTTCTCCATGCTTAATCTGTTATCATGTTTAGTGTTCTCCATGGTTAATCTGTCATCACGTTTAGTGTTCTCCATGGTTAATCTGTCATCATGTTTAGTGTTCTCCATGGTTAATCTGTCATGTTTAGTGTTCTCCATGGTTAAACTGTCATGTTTAGTGTTCTCCATGCTTAATCTGTTATCATGTTTAGTGTTCTCCATGGTTAATCTGTCATCATGTTTAGTGTTCTCCATGCTTAATCTGTTATCATGTTTAGTGTTCTCCATGGTTAAACTGTCATGTTTAGTGTTCTCCATGGTTAATCTGTCATGTTTAGTGTTCTCCATGGTTAATCTGTCATCATGTTTAGTGTTCTCCATGGTTAATCTGTCATCATGTTTAGTGTTCTCCATGGTTAATCTGTCATCATGTTTAGTGTTCTCCATGGTTAATCTGTCATCATGTTTAGTGTTCTCCATGGTTAATCTGTCATCAAGTTTAGTGTTCTCCATGGTTAAACTGTCATGTTTAGTGTTCTCCATGCTTAATCTGTTGTCATGTTTAGTGTTCTCCATGGTTAGTCTGTCATCATGTTTAGTGTTCTCCATGGTTAATCTGTTATCACGTTTAGTGTTCTCCATGGTTAATCTGTTTTCACGTTTAGTGTTCTCCATGGTTAGTCTGTCCCCATGTTTAGTGTTCTCCATGGTTAATCTGTTATCACGTTTAGTGTTCTCCATGGTTAATCTGTTTTCACGTTTAGTGTTCTCCATGGTTAATCTTTCATCATGTTTAGTGCTCTCCATGGTTAATCTGTCATCATGTTTAGTGCTCTCCATGGTTAATCTGTCATCATGTTTAGTGTTCTCCATGGTTAATCTGTCATCATGTTTCGTGTTCTCCATGGTTAAACTGTCATGTTTAGTGTTCTCCATGGTTAATCTGTTATCACGTTTAGTGTTCTCCATGGTTAATCTGTCATCATGTTTAGTGTTCTCCATGGTTAATCTGTCATCATGTTTAGTGTTCTCCATGGTTAATCTGTCATCATGTTTAGTGTTCTCCATGGTTAATCTGTCATGTTTAGTGTTCTCCATGGTTAAACTGTCATGTTTAGTGTTCTCCATGCTTAATCTGTTATCATGTTTAGTGTTCTCCATGGTTAATCTGTCATCATGTTTAGTGTTCTCCATGGTTAATCTGTCATCATGTTTAGTGTTCTCCATGGTTAATCTGTTATCATGTTTAGTGTTCTCCATGGTTAATCTGTCATCATGTTTAGTGTTCTCCATGGTTAATCTGTCATCATGTTTAGTGTTCTCCATGGTTAATCTGTCATCATGTTTAGTGTTCTCCATGGTCAATCTGTTATCGCGTTCAGTGTTCTCCATGGCTAGTCTGTCATGTTCAGTGTTCTCCATGGTTAATCTGTTATCATGTTTTGTGTTCTCCATGGTTAGTCTGTCATCATGTTTAGTGTTCTCCATGGTTAATCTGTTATCACGTTTAGTGTTCTCCATGGTTAATCTGTTATCATGTTTAGTGTTCTCCATGGTTAATCTGTCATCATGTTTAGTGTTCTCCATGGTTAATCTGTTATCACGTTTAGTGTTCTCCATGGTTAATCTGTCATCATGTTTTGTGTTCTCCATGGTTAGTCTGTCATCATGTTTAGTGTTCTCCATGGTTAGTCTGTCCCCATGTTTAGTGTTCTCCATGGTTAATCTGTTATCACGTTTAGTGTTCTCCATGGTTAATCTGTCATCATGTTTAGTGTTCTCCATGGTTAATCTGTCATCATGTTTAGTGTTCTCCATGGTTAATCTGTCATCATGTTTAGTGTTCTCCATGGTTAATCTGTCATGTTTAGTGTTCTCCATGGTTAAACTGTCATGTTTAGTGTTCTCCATGCTTAATCTGTTATCATGTTTAGTGTTCTCCATGGTTAATCTGTCATCATGTTTAGTGTTCTCCATGGTTAATCTGTCATCAAGTTTAGTGTTCTCCATGGTTAAACTGTCATGTTTAGTGTTCTCCATGGTTAATCTGTCATCATGTTTAGTGTTCTCCATGCTTAATCTGTTGTCATGTTTAGTGTTCTCCATGGTTAGTCTGTCATCATGTTTAGTGTTCTCCATGGTTAATCTGTTATCACGTTTAGTGTTCTCCATGGTTAATCTGTCATCATGTTTAGTGTTCTCCATGGTTAGTCTGTCATCATGTTTAGTGTTCTCCATGCTTAATCTGTTATCATGTTTAGTGTTCTCCATGGTTAGTCTGTCATCATGTTTAGTGTTCTCCATGGTTAATCTGTTATCGCGTTCAGTGTTCTCCATGGCTAGTCTGTCATGTTCAGTGTTCTCCATGGTTAATCTGTTATCATGTTTTGTGTTCTCCATGGTTAGTCTGTCATCATGTTTAGTGTTCTCCATGGTTAGTCTGTCATCATGTTTAGTGTTCTCCATGGTTAGTCTGTCATCATGTTTAGTGTTCTCCATGCTTAATCTGTTATCATGTTTAGTGTTCTCCGTGGTTAATCTGTTATCACGTTTAGTGTTCTCCATGGTTAATCTGTCATCATGTTTTGTGTTCTCCATGGTTAATCTGTCATATTTAGTGTTCTCCATGGTTAGTCTGTCATCATGTTTAGTGTTCTCCATGGTTAATCTGTTATCACGTTTAGTGTTCTCCATGGTTAATCTGTCATCATGTTTTGTGTTCTCCATGGTTAGTCTGTCATCATGTTTAGTGTTCTCCATGCTTAATCTGTTATCATGCTTAGTGTTCTCCATGGATAATCTGTCATCATGTTTAGTGTTCTCCATGGTTAATCTTTTATCATGTTTAGTGTTCTCCATGGTTAATCTGTCATCATGTTTAGTGTTCTCCATGGTTAATCTGTCATCATGTTTAGTGTTCTCCATGGTTAATCTGTCATGTTTAGTGTTCTCCATGGTTAAACTGTCATGTTTAGTGTTCTCCATGCTTAATCTGTTATCATGTTTAGTGTTCTCCATGGTTAATCTGTCATCATGTTTAGTGTTCTCCATGGTTAATCTGTCATCATGTTTAGTGTTCTCCATGGTTAAACTGTCATGTTTAGTGTTCTCCATGGTTAATCTGTCATCATGTTTAGTGTTCTCCATGGTTAATCTGTCATCAAGTTTAGTGTTCTCCATGGTTAAACTGTCATGTTTAGTGTTCTCCATGGTTAAACTGTCATGTTTAGTGTTCTCCATGGTTAATCTGTCATCATGTTTAGTGTTCTCCATGCTTAATCTGTTATCATGTTTAGTGTTCTCCATGGTTAGTCTGTCATCATGTTTAGTGTTCTCCATGGTTAATCTGTTATCACGTTTAGTGTTCTCCATGGTTAATCTGTTTTCACGTTTAGTGTTCTCCATGGTTAGTCTGTCCCCATGTTTAGTGTTCTCCATGGTTAATCTGTTATCACATTTAGTGTTCTCCATGGTTAATCTGTCATCATGTTTAGTGTTCTCCATGGTTAATCTGTTATCACGTTTAGTGTTCTCCATGGTTAATCTGTTTTCACGTTTAGTGTTCTCCATGGTTAGTCTGTCCCCATGTTTAGTGTTCTCCATGGTTAATCTGTTATCACGTTTAGTGTTCTCCATGGTTAATCTGTCATCATGTTTAGTGTTCTCCATGGGGAGTCTGTCATCATGTTTAGTGTTCTCCATGCTTAATCTGTCATCAAGTTTACTGTTCTCCATGGTTAAACTGTCATGTTTAGTGTTCTCCATGGTTAAACTGTCATGTTTAGTGTTCTCCATGGTTAATCTGTCATCATGTTTAGTGTTCTCCATGGTTAATCTGTTATCGCGTTCAGTGTTCTCCATGGCTAGTCTGTCATGTTCAGTGTTCTCCATGGTTAATCTGTTATCATGTTTTGTGTTCTCCATGGTTAGTCTGTCATCATGTTTAGTGTTCTCCATGGTTAGTCTGTCATCATGTTTAGTGTTCTCCATGGTTAGTCTGTCATCATGTTTAGTGTTCTCCATGCTTAATCTGTTATCATGTTTAGTGTTCTCCGTGGTTAATCTGTTATCACGTTTAGTGTTCTCCATGGTTAATCTGTCATCATGTTTTGTGTTCTCCATGGTTAGTCTGTCATCATGTTTAGTGTTCTCCATGCTTAATCTGTTATCATGTTTAGTGTTCTCCATGGTTAGTCTGTCATCATGTTTAGTGTTCTCCATGGTTAATCTGTTATCACGTTTAGTGTTCTCCATGGTTAATCTGTCATCATGTTTTGTGTTCTCCATGGTTAGTCTGTCATCATGTTTAGTGTTCTCCATGGTTAATCTGTCATCATGTTTAGTGTTCTCCATGGTTAATCTGTCATCATGTTTAGTGTTCTCCATGGTTAATCTTTTATCATGTTTAGTGTTCTCCATGGTTAATCTGTCATCATGTTTAGTGTTCTCCATGGTTAATCTGTCATCATGTTTAGTGTTCTCCATGGTTAATCTGTCATGTTTAGTGTTCTCCATGGTTAAACTGTCATGTTTAGTGTTCTCCGTGCTTAATCTGTTATCATGTTTAGTGTTCTCCATGGTTAATCTGTCATCATGTTTAGTGTTCTCCATGGTTAATCTGTCATCATGTTTAGTGTTCTCCATGGTTAAACTGTCATGTTTAGTGTTCTCCATGGTTAATCTGTCATGTTTAGTGTTCTCCATGGTTAATCTGTCATCAAGTTTACTGTTCTCCATGGTTAAACTGTCATGTTTAGTGTTCTCCATGGTTAAACTGTCATGTTTAGTGTTCTCCATGGTTAATCTGTCATCATGTTTAGTGTTCTCCATGCTTAATCTGTTATCATGTTTAGTGTTCTCCATGGTTAGTCTGTCATCATGTTTAGTGTTCTCCATGGTTAATCTGTTATCACGTTTAGTGTTCTCCATGGTTAATCTGTTTTCACGTTTAGTGTTCTCCATGGTTAGTCTGTCCCCATGTTTAGTGTTCTCCATGGTTAATCTGTTATCACATTTAGTGTTCTCCATGGTTAATCTGTCATCATGTTTAGTGTTCTCCATGGTTAGTCTGTCATCATGTTTAGTGTTCTCCATGCTTAATCTGTTATCATGTTTAGTGTTCTCCGTGGTTAATCTGTTATCACGTTTAGTGTTCTCCATGGTTAATCTGTCATCATGTTTACTGTTCTCCATGGTTAATCTGTCATATTTAGTGTTCTCCATGGTTAATCTGTCATCACGTTTAGTGTTCTCCATGCTTAATCTGTCATCACGTTTAGTGTTCTCCATGCTTAATCTGTCATCACGTTTAGTGTTCTCCATGCTTAATCTGTTATCACGTTTAATGTTCTCCATGGTTAATCTGTCATCCTGTTTAGTGTTCTCCATGGTTTGTCTGTCATCATGTTTAGTGTTCTCCATGGTTAATCTGTTATCACTTTTAGTGTTCTCCATGGTGAATCTGTCATCATGTTTAGTGTTCTCCATGGTTAATCTGTCATGTTTAGTGTTCTCCATGGTTAATCTGTTATCACGTTTAGTGTTCTCCATGGTTAATCTGTTTTCACGTTTAGTGTTCTCCATGGTTAGTCTGTCCCCATGTTTAGTGTTCTCCATGGTTAATCTGTTTTCACGTTTAGTGTTCTCCATGGTTAATCTGTTATCACGTTTAGTGTTCTCCATGGTTAATCTGTCATCATGTTTAGTGTTTTCCATGGTTAATCTGTCACGTTTAGTGTTCTCCATGGTTAATCTGTTATCGAGTTTAGTGTTCTCCATGGTTAATCTGTTATCACGTTTAGTGTTCTCCATGGTTAATCTGTCATGTTTAGTGTTCTCCATGGTTAATCTGTCATTACGTTTAGTGTTCTCCATGCTTAATCTGTCATTACGTTTAGTGTTCTCCATGCTTAATCTGTCATCACGTTTAGTGTTCTCCATGCTTAATCTGTTATCACGTTTAGTGTTCTCCATGGTTAATCTGTTTTCACGTTTAGTGTTCTCCATGGTTAATCTGTCATCATGTTTAGTGTTCTCCATGCTTAATCTGTCATGTTTAGTGTTCTCCATGGTTAATCTGTCACGTTTAGTGTTCTCCATGGTTAATCTGTTATCATGTTTTGTGTTCTCCATAGTTAGTCTGTCATCATGTTTAGTGTTCTCGATGGTTCGTCTGTCATCATGTTTAGTGTTCCCCATGGTTAATCTGTTATCACGTTTAGTGTTCTCCATGGTGAACCTGTCATCATGTTTAGTGTTCTCCATGGTTAATCTGTCATGTCTAGTGTTCTCCATGGTTAATCTGTTATCATGTTTAGTATTCTCCATGGTTAATCTGTCATGTTTAGTGTTCTCCATGGTTAATCTGTTATCACGTTTAGTGTTCTCCATGGTTAATCTGTTTTCACGTTTAGTGTTCTCCATGGTTAGTCTGTCCCCTTGTTTAGTGTTCTCCATGGTTAATCTGTTATCACGTTTAGTGTTCTCCATTGTTAATCTGTTATCACGTTTAGTGTTCTCCATGGTTAATCTGTCATCATGTTTAGTGTTCTCCATGGTTAATCTGTCATGTTTAGTGTTCTCCATGGTTAATCTGTCATCCTGTTTAGTGTTCTCCATGGTTCGTCTGTCATCACGTTTAGTGTTCTCCATGGTTAATCTGTCATGTTTAGTGTTCTCCATGGTTAATCTGTCATGTTTAGTGTTCTCCATGGTTAATCTGTTATCACGTTTAGTGTTCTCCATGGTTAATCTGTCATCATGTTTAGTGTTTTCCATGGTTAATCTGTCACGTTTAGTGTTCTCCATGGTTAATCTGTTATCGAGTTTAGTGTTCTCCATGGTTAATCTGTTATCACGTTTAGTGTTCTCCATGGTTAATCTGTCATCATGTTTAGTGTTCTCCATGGTTAATCTGTCATGTTTAGTGTTCTCCATGGTTAATCTGTCATTACGTTTAGTGTTCTCCATGCTTAATCTGTCATTACGTTTAGTGTTCTCCATGCTTAATCTGTCATCATGTTTAGTGTTCTCCATGCTTAATCTGTTATCACGTTTAGTGTTCTCCATGGTTAATCTGTTTTCACGTTTAGTGTTCTCCATGGTTAATCTGTCATCATGTTTAGTGTTCTCCATGCTTAATCTGTCACGTTTAGTGTTCTCCATGGTTAATCTGTTATCATGTTTTGTGTTCTCCATAGTTAGTCTGTCATCATGTTTAGTGTTCTCGATGGTTAGTCTGTCATCATGTTTAGTGTTCTCCATGGTTAATCTGTTATCATGTTTAGTATTCTCCATGGTTAATCTGTCATGTTTAGTGTTCTCCATGGTTAATCTGTCATCATGTTTAGTGTTCTCCATGGTTAATCTGTTATCACGTTTAGTGTTCTCCATGGTTAATCTGTTTTCACGTTTAGTGTTCTCCATGGTTAGTCTGTCCCCATGTTTAGTGTTCTCCATGGTTAATCTGTTATCACGTTTAGTGTTCTCCATGGTTAATCTGTCATCATGTTTAGTGTTCTCCATGGGGAGTCTGTCATCATGTTTAGTGTTCTCCATGCTTAATCTGTCATCAAGTTTACTGTTCTCCATGGTTAAACTGTCATGTTTAGTGTTCTCCATGGTTAAACTGTCATGTTTAGTGTTCTCCATGGTTAATCTGTCATCATGTTTAGTGTTCTCCATGGTTAATCTGTTATCGCGTTCAGTGTTCTCCATGGCTAGTCTGTCATGTTCAGTGTTCTCCATGGTTAATCTGTTATCATGTTTTGTGTTCTCCATGGTTAGTCTGTCATCATGTTTAGTGTTCTCCATGGTTAGTCTGTCATCATGTTTAGTGTTCTCCATGGTTAGTCTGTCATCATGTTTAGTGTTCTCCATGCTTAATCTGTCATCAAGTTTACTGTTCTCCATGGTTAAACTGTCATGTTTAGTGTTCTCCATGGTTAAACTGTCATGTTTAGTGTTCTCCATGGTTAATCTGTCATCATGTTTAGTGTTCTCCATGCTTAATCTGTTATCATGTTTAGTGTTCTCCATGGTTAGTCTGTCATCATGTTTAGTGTTCTCCATGGTTAATCTGTTATCACGTTTAGTGTTCTCCATGGTTAATCTGTTTTCACGTTTAGTGTTCTCCATGGTTAGTCTGTCCCCATGTTTAGTGTTCTCCATGGTTAATCTGTTATCACATTTAGTGTTCTCCATGGTTAATCTGTCATCATGTTTAGTGTTCTCCATGGTTAGTCTGTCATCATGTTTAGTGTTCTCCATGCTTAATCTGTTATCATGTTTAGTGTTCTCCGTGGTTAATCTGTTATCACGTTTAGTGTTCTCCATGGTTAATCTGTCATCATGTTTACTGTTCTCCATGGTTAATCTGTCATATTTAGTGTTCTCCATGGTTAATCTGTCATCACGTTTAGTGTTCTCCATGCTTAATCTGTCATCACGTTTAGTGTTCTCCATGCTTAATCTGTCATCACGTTTAGTGTTCTCCATGCTTAATCTGTTATCACGTTTAATGTTCTCCATGGTTAATCTGTCATCCTGTTTAGTGTTCTCCATGGTTTGTCTGTCATCATGTTTAGTGTTCTCCATGGTTAATCTGTTATCACTTTTAGTGTTCTCCATGGTGAATCTGTCATCATGTTTAGTGTTCTCCATGGTTAATCTGTCATGTTTAGTGTTCTCCATGGTTAATCTGTTATCACGTTTAGTGTTCTCCATGGTTAATCTGTTTTCACGTTTAGTGTTCTCCATGGTTAGTCTGTCCCCATGTTTAGTGTTCTCCATGGTTAATCTGTTTTCACGTTTAGTGTTCTCCATGGTTAATCTGTTATCACGTTTAGTGTTCTCCATGGTTAATCTGTCATCATGTTTAGTGTTTTCCATGGTTAATCTGTCACGTTTAGTGTTCTCCATGGTTAATCTGTTATCGAGTTTAGTGTTCTCCATGGTTAATCTGTTATCACGTTTAGTGTTCTCCATGGTTAATCTGTCATGTTTAGTGTTCTCCATGGTTAATCTGTCATTACGTTTAGTGTTCTCCATGCTTAATCTGTCATTACGTTTAGTGTTCTCCATGCTTAATCTGTCATCACGTTTAGTGTTCTCCATGCTTAATCTGTTATCACGTTTAGTGTTCTCCATGGTTAATCTGTTTTCACGTTTAGTGTTCTCCATGGTTAATCTGTCATCATGTTTAGTGTTCTCCATGCTTAATCTGTCATGTTTAGTGTTCTCCATGGTTAATCTGTCACGTTTAGTGTTCTCCATGGTTAATCTGTTATCATGTTTTGTGTTCTCCATAGTTAGTCTGTCATCATGTTTAGTGTTCTCGATGGTTCGTCTGTCATCATGTTTAGTGTTCCCCATGGTTAATCTGTTATCACGTTTAGTGTTCTCCATGGTGAACCTGTCATCATGTTTAGTGTTCTCCATGGTTAATCTGTCATGTCTAGTGTTCTCCATGGTTAATCTGTTATCATGTTTAGTATTCTCCATGGTTAATCTGTCATGTTTAGTGTTCTCCATGGTTAATCTGTTATCACGTTTAGTGTTCTCCATGGTTAATCTGTTTTCACGTTTAGTGTTCTCCATGGTTAGTCTGTCCCCTTGTTTAGTGTTCTCCATGGTTAATCTGTTATCACGTTTAGTGTTCTCCATTGTTAATCTGTTATCACGTTTAGTGTTCTCCATGGTTAATCTGTCATCATGTTTAGTGTTCTCCATGGTTAATCTGTCATGTTTAGTGTTCTCCATGGTTAATCTGTCATCCTGTTTAGTGTTCTCCATGGTTCGTCTGTCATCACGTTTAGTGTTCTCCATGGTTAATCTGTCATGTTTAGTGTTCTCCATGGTTAATCTGTCATGTTTAGTGTTCTCCATGGTTAATCTGTTATCACGTTTAGTGTTCTCCATGGTTAATCTGTCATCATGTTTAGTGTTTTCCATGGTTAATCTGTCACGTTTAGTGTTCTCCATGGTTAATCTGTTATCGAGTTTAGTGTTCTCCATGGTTAATCTGTTATCACGTTTAGTGTTCTCCATGGTTAATCTGTCATCATGTTTAGTGTTCTCCATGGTTAATCTGTCATGTTTAGTGTTCTCCATGGTTAATCTGTCATTACGTTTAGTGTTCTCCATGCTTAATCTGTCATTACGTTTAGTGTTCTCCATGCTTAATCTGTCATCACGTTTAGTGTTCTCCATGCTTAATCTGTTATCACGTTTAGTGTTCTCCATGGTTAATCTGTTTTCACGTTTAGTGTTCTCCATGGTTAATCTGTCATCATGTTTAGTGTTCTCCATGCTTAATCTGTCACGTTTAGTGTTCTCCATGGTTAATCTGTTATCATGTTTTGTGTTCTCCATAGTTAGTCTGTCATCATGTTTAGTGTTCTCGATGGTTCGTCTGTCATCATGTTTAGTGTTCTCCATGGTTAATCTGTTATCATGTTTAGTATTCTCCATGGTTAATCTGTCATGTTTAGTGTTCTCCATGGTTAATCTGTCATCATGTTTAGTGTTCTCCATGGTTAATCTGTTATCACGTTTAGTGTTCTCCATGGTTAATCTGTTTTCACGTTTAGTGTTCTCCATGGTTAGTCTGTCCCCATGTTTAGTGTTCTCCATGGTTAATCTGTTATCACGTTTAGTGTTCTCCATGGTTAATCTGTCATCATGTTTAGTGTTCTCCATGGGGAGTCTGTCATCATGTTTAGTGTTCTCCATGCTTAATCTGTCATCAAGTTTACTGTTCTCCATGGTTAAACTGTCATGTTTAGTGTTCTCCATGGTTAAACTGTCATGTTTAGTGTTCTCCATGGTTAATCTGTCATCATGTTTAGTGTTCTCCATGGTTAATCTGTTATCGCGTTCAGTGTTCTCCATGGCTAGTCTGTCATGTTCAGTGTTCTCCATGGTTAATCTGTTATCATGTTTTGTGTTCTCCATGGTTAGTCTGTCATCATGTTTAGTGTTCTCCATGGTTAGTCTGTCATCATGTTTAGTGTTCTCCATGGTTAGTCTGTCATCATGTTTAGTGTTCTCCATGCTTAATCTGTTATCATGTTTAGTGTTCTCCGTGGTTAATCTGTTATCACGTTTAGTGTTCTCCATGGTTAATCTGTCATCATGTTTTGTGTTCTCCATGGTTAGTCTGTCATCATGTTTAGTGTTCTCCATGCTTAATCTGTTATCATGTTTAGTGTTCTCCATGGTTAGTCTGTCATCATGTTTAGTGTTCTCCATGGTTAATCTGTTATCACGTTTAGTGTTCTCCATGGTTAATCTGTCATCATGTTTTGTGTTCTCCATGGTTAGTCTGTCATCATGTTTAGTGTTCTCCATGCTTAATCTGTTATCATGCTTAGTGTTCTCCATGGATAATCTGTCATCATGTTTAGTGTTCTCCATGGTTAATCTTTTATCATGTTTAGTGTTCTCCATGGTTAATCTGTCATCATGTTTAGTGTTCTCCATGGTTAATCTGTCATGTTTAGTGTTCTCCATGGTTAAACTGTCATGTTTAGTGTTCTCCGTGCTTAATCTGTTATCATGTTTAGTGTTCTCCATGGTTAATCTGTCATCATGTTTAGTGTTCTCCATGGTTAATCTGTCATCATGTTTAGTGTTCTCCATGGTTAAACTGTCATGTTTAGTGTTCTCCATGGTTAATCTGTCATGTTTAGTGTTCTCCATGGTTAATCTGTCATCAAGTTTACTGTTCTCCATGGTTAAACTGTCATGTTTAGTGTTCTCCATGGTTAAACTGTCATGTTTAGTGTTCTCCATGGTTAATCTGTCATCATGTTTAGTGTTCTCCATGCTTAATCTGTTATCATGTTTAGTGTTCTCCATGGTTAGTCTGTCATCATGTTTAGTGTTCTCCATGGTTAATCTGTTATCACGTTTAGTGTTCTCCATGGTTAATCTGTTTTCACGTTTAGTGTTCTCCATGGTTAGTCTGTCCCCATGTTTAGTGTTCTCCATGGTTAATCTGTTATCACATTTAGTGTTCTCCATGGTTAATCTGTCATCATGTTTAGTGTTCTCCATGGTTAGTCTGTCATCATGTTTAGTGTTCTCCATGCTTAATCTGTTATCATGTTTAGTGTTCTCCGTGGTTAATCTGTTATCACGTTTAGTGTTCTCCATGGTTAATCTGTCATCATGTTTACTGTTCTCCATGGTTAATCTGTCATATTTAGTGTTCTCCATGGTTAATCTGTCATCACGTTTAGTGTTCTCCATGCTTAATCTGTCATCACGTTTAGTGTTCTCCATGCTTAATCTGTCATCACGTTTAGTGTTCTCCATGCTTAATCTGTTATCACGTTTAATGTTCTCCATGGTTAATCTGTCATCCTGTTTAGTGTTCTCCATGGTTTGTCTGTCATCATGTTTAGTGTTCTCCATGGTTAATCTGTTATCACTTTTAGTGTTCTCCATGGTGAATCTGTCATCATGTTTAGTGTTCTCCATGGTTAATCTGTCATGTTTAGTGTTCTCCATGGTTAATCTGTTATCACGTTTAGTGTTCTCCATGGTTAATCTGTTTTCACGTTTAGTGTTCTCCATGGTTAGTCTGTCCCCATGTTTAGTGTTCTCCATGGTTAATCTGTTTTCACGTTTAGTGTTCTCCATGGTTAATCTGTTATCACGTTTAGTGTTCTCCATGGTTAATCTGTCATCATGTTTAGTGTTTTCCATGGTTAATCTGTCACGTTTAGTGTTCTCCATGGTTAATCTGTTATCGAGTTTAGTGTTCTCCATGGTTAATCTGTTATCACGTTTAGTGTTCTCCATGGTTAATCTGTCATCATGTTTAGTGTTCTCCATGGTTAATCTGTCATGTTTAGTGTTCTCCATGGTTAATCTGTCATTACGTTTAGTGTTCTCCATGCTTAATCTGTCATTACGTTTAGTGTTCTCCATGCTTAATCTGTCATTACGTTTAGTGTTCTCCATGCTTAATCTGTCATCACGTTTAGTGTTCTCCATGGTTAATCTGTTTTCACGTTTAGTGTTCTCCATGGTTAATCTGTCATCATGTTTAGTGTTCTCCATGCTTAATCTGTCATGTTTAGTGTTCTCCATGGTTAATCTGTCACGTTTAGTGTTCTCCATGGTTAATCTGTTATCATGTTTTGTGTTCTCCATAGTTAGTCTGTCATCATGTTTAGTGTTCTCGATGGTTCGTCTGTCATCATGTTTAGTGTTCCCCATGGTTAATCTGTTATCACGTTTAGTGTTCTCCATGGTGAACCTGTCATCATGTTTAGTGTTCTCCATGGTTAATCTGTCATGTCTAGTGTTCTCCATGGTTAATCTGTTATCATGTTTAGTATTCTCCATGGTTAATCTGTCATGTTTAGTGTTCTCCATGGTTAATCTGTTATCACGTTTAGTGTTCTCCATGGTTAATCTGTTTTCACGTTTAGTGTTCTCCATGGTTAGTCTGTCCCCTTGTTTAGTGTTCTCCATGGTTAATCTGTTATCACGTTTAGTGTTCTCCATTGTTAATCTGTTATCACGTTTAGTGTTCTCCATGGTTAATCTGTCATCATGTTTAGTGTTCTCCATGGTTAATCTGTCATGTTTAGTGTTCTCCATGGTTAATCTGTCATCCTGTTTAGTGTTCTCCATGGTTCGTCTGTCATCACGTTTAGTGTTCTCCATGGTTAATCTGTCATGTTTAGTGTTCTCCATGGTTAATCTGTCATGTTTAGTGTTCTCCATGGTTAATCTGTTATCACGTTTAGTGTTCTCCATGGTTAATCTGTCATCATGTTTAGTGTTTTCCATGGTTAATCTGTCACGTTTAGTGTTCTCCATGGTTAATCTGTTATCGAGTTTAGTGTTCTCCATGGTTAATCTGTTATCACGTTTAGTGTTCTCCATGGTTAATCTGTCATCATGTTTAGTGTTCTCCATGGTTAATCTGTCATGTTTAGTGTTCTCCATGGTTAATCTGTCATTACGTTTAGTGTTCTCCATGCTTAATCTGTCATTACGTTTAGTGTTCTCCATGCTTAATCTGTCATCACGTTTAGTGTTCTCCATGCTTAATCTGTTATCACGTTTAGTGTTCTCCATGGTTAATCTGTTTTCACGTTTAGTGTTCTCCATGGTTAATCTGTCATCATGTTTAGTGTTCTCCATGCTTAATCTGTCACGTTTAGTGTTCTCCATGGTTAATCTGTTATCATGTTTTGTGTTCTCCATAGTTAGTCTGTCATCATGTTTAGTGTTCTCGATGGTTCGTCTGTCATCATGTTTAGTGTTCTCCATGGTTAATCTGTTATCATGTTTAGTATTCTCCATGGTTAATCTGTCATGTTTAGTGTTCTCCATGGTTAATCTGTTATCACGTTTAGTGTTCTCCATGGTTAATCTGTTTTCACGTTTAGTGTTCTCCATGGTTAGTCTGTCCCCTTGTTTAGTGTTCTCCATGGTTAATCTGTTATCACGTTTAGTGTTCTCCATTGTTAATCTGTTATCACGTTTAGTGTTCTCCATGGTTAATCTGTCATCATGTTTAGTGTTCTCCATGGTTAATCTGTCATGTTTAGTGTTCTCCATGGTTAATCTGTCATCCTGTTTAGTGTTCTCCATGGTTCGTCTGTCATCACGTTTAGTGTTCTCCATGGTTAATCTGTCATGTTTAGTGTTCTCCATGGTTAATCTGTCATGTTTAGCGTTCTCCATGGTTAATCTGTCATGTTTAGTGTTCTCCATGGTTAATCTGTTATCACGTTGTGTTCTCCATGGTTAATCTGTTTTCACGTTTAGTGTTCTCCATGGTTAGTCTGTCCCCATGTTTAGTGTTCTCCATGGTTAATCTGTTTTCACGTTTAGTGTTCTCCATGGTTAATCTGTTATCACGTTTAGTGTTCTCCATGGTTAATCTGTCATGTTTAGTGTTCTCCATGGTTAATCTGTCATGTTTAGTGTTCTCCATGGTTAATCTGTCATGTTTAGTGTTCTCCATGGTTCGTCTGTCATCATGTTTAGTGTTCTCCATGGTTAATCTGTTATCACGTTTAGTGTTCTCCATGGTTAGTCTGTCTTTATGTTTCGTGTAACGGTGCTTTTACATTATTTTTGTGATTTTGTTGCTTTTTATCCTGCTGATTCTATTGTATATAAAGTGACTTTGCGTGTCATGAAAAGCGCATAAAATAAAATGTATTATATCCTCCCCAGTATCAGAAAAAGGTAATCAATGTACTTTTAGCAACCCAAATCATGTTAAATAAATCACCTTGTAAATGGATGGTGTGTTCTGCTTTATTCATGACATCTCACATGATCAGGAGACACTGGGGGGTAAACAGATGGCCTTGTCATACAAATGCCTGCAGGCAGTAGAGCCATAGCAAACAAAGGTCAGCAAACACTCAGCCTGTCCATCTCATTTTCCATGACAGCACAACATGACAGAGTCATTAAATGGGGTCAGATAGCAGATTCTTGGGTGAGAAGCACATGAATACTACAACTGGTCAATCTTAACATGGAGGGCTACAGTATGAGTGTGTGACGTGAGAGTTGGTTGATAAAGATGTGTAAAACAAACCATAAAATGTTCTGTCAATATCTTTAAAATACAGCACATTGAAATGTACTTTTATACATAAAGTAAAACAATGCACTGCAACAGTAATTCAAAATAGCGCATGCTTAATCTGTCATCACGTTTAGTGTTCTCCATGCTTAGTCTGCATCTGCTTAATGTGTTAAAAAAAATGTTTTACACATAATTATGTAAACACTCACCTACCAAGGAAAATAGTCAAGCATTTCAGTCAGAACATTAAAACAAAAAAGATACCCAACATGAAAATCAGTTATAGATGTTAAAGGGATAGTTCACTCAAAAACAATGATTTTGGAACGAACAGTCCCTTTAATGAGGGTCTATTAGGGAATTCCCCTCAACACCATTCCCTCTGTTCTGTCCCAAGGCTCTATGGGCATCTCTGGGTCCATTGTACTGTAAATTATGAGTAATTTCATCTTATGTCAGCCAGTCAGTCAGTTGGTGTCGTAGTGTCAGGCCGCTGTCATTTTTTTACCACAGTCTCCAGGTAGCCAATAAACCTTCTTAGGTTGACTTTGATGTTGTCCAGCACACACAGCTGCTCAGGGCTGTACTTTCCCTTCCCCTCTTTACGAATCTGTAGACAGAGGACATATATTAGAGGACAGGAAACAGCAATTAAACAGATGACAACAGTATGTTGCATAAAGAATGCATACAAACTGTTCCTAGTGATGGGCTGCAGCTCTATTACCTTAGCCTTGAAGAGAGGTTGAAGTGCCTTCAGAGCAGACAGTAAGTTGATGTTTTCAGCTGCTCTCTCTGCCTCGTCTCCATCCGCAAAAACATCAAACAGAGCATCCAGGGCCTCTCCACAAACCACAAGGTTGGCATCCTTTGTAGCAACTTGGAGTAAGGCATTGCCAATCATCTATAAAAAATATATTGCAGTGTTTTTACATCATGGTCACAAAGCCAAGATGGGTTAATAAAACATTTTAAAAAAGAAAGAAAAGAGGAACAAAAATAGTTAATTCAGAAGAAATCATAATCTAAAATACATTTCATACAAATCAAAAACTAGGGATGAAAATAATAATTTACCTGCAGAGTTTCAGCTGTCCTCTTCTCTTTAGCCAGTGTGCTTCCTGTGATGCCTAGGATGGCCAGAGCGTTCACTCTCACACTGACCACCTCACAGCAGGTCGCTGCCTCGCTCAGGGTCATCAGCTGCTGGGGGGTCATACACTGGCAACACACAAACACAAACAATGAGTCATCCAAGTGCTATGGTATTGTATAAACTATAAACTAACAGATAGGTGACAGTAAGGCTTGGTAAAATGTACTTCTGCTTGAGTCAGCTGTCTTACCTGTGGGATTTTCATATAGGCTATGATCTGTAAGAGGGATCGCATGGCACTGGTAACTGCCTCAAGGAATTCCTCCTCCTTAGGGATCTCTGAGTAAGCAAATTAACCAAAAATAAATTAAGAGAGAATTTACTCTCCTTTTTGTTAAGGTCATTGTTGTAAAAGAGAATCAACCCATCTAGGAAATTTAGGATTTAATACAAATAATGAAGATGGTACGACATGTAGATCTAACCTGGAGGACTGAAGACCAGCGTGGACAGGTGTTGTGCAACAGCCTGAAGAGCAGCTGCTCCCCCTAGGGACTCAGCGTCCATAGTAGACAGCATGTTGTGAAGGCACGTCAGGGCCCTGTACTGCACCCGATGCATCCTGGGGGGGAAATTGATTTTAGTCAACTCCTAAAGGCAGGTAGCGATGTGGTAAACAAGGTGTACACCCAGTAATGCCATTATATTATATTTTTGCCTTTACCTCCCTTATCTCACCTCATTTGCTCACATTGTATATAGACTTATTTTTCTGTGTTGTTTTATGTGTCTAACTGCTTTGCTTTATCTTGGCCAGGTCGCAATTGTAAATGAGAACTTGTTCTCAACTTGCCTACCTGGTTAAATAAAGGTGAAATAAAATAAAAAATTAAGCCAGAAAAATAGAGTACCTCAATCAAATTAGTGTACACTAATGCATATCGGTTCAGGGTTACTAGGATCATGACAAACTCCTCAAATTATCTTGTGATCTAGTATATCCAGTGTCTCATTCATTAAGGGCAAAGAAAATGACACCATGCTTGACAGATAATTACTTTTTCATCAACATTTTCCAGGTGGGATTATGACGACATACGTCCATCGCCTCGCTGCTGGGGAACTGGGTCTTCTTGAGAACCTTGAACATATAGAGACATGGATGGTTATCACCTTCATACAGTGTAGTGGCTATAACAGAGACAGTAGGAACACACATTAGTCTAGTACCATGACATTACTTATTTTATATTTTGCATGTGAAAACAGAGGGAACATCAAAAAAGACAAACATGAGATGTGAAGTGAAACAATTATGCTAGGTGAGGAAAGAAATCCCCCACACCTTCTCTGGGATGTTGTGATTGATCAGGGCCCCGTGGACCTCAGCAGACAGACACAGTGGGGACAGGAGGCTGGTGTTCCCTTCAGAGAGGCCGTCAGGACACATCTCACTCTCGTCGCTGCTCGACGCCTCCTCCCACTCATCGTCTGACGGGTCTACAAAAAAAAAAAAAAAAAAAACACCATGAGCCACAACAGCCAATGTACACCTCAAAAGCAACAAAAGCTAATTTTAAATCCTAAATATGCATTTGAGCATCAGACAACAGTAAAAATGCTGTCCTCTTATCTTTGAACATGCACCAGACAGCTGGTGTCAAACAGTAATGAAAACAAAGCTCCCCAGGTCAGTACTGCTCTGCTGCCCAAACACTCCTGCCCACAGCACTCACCATCAGAGCAGCACATGTTGACGATGATCTCCAAGGACGTCTGCTGGGCTGTCAGCAAGGCCGTCGCCTCCCTCAGCTCCTCGTTGCCCCTCTGGAGAAAGAAAAGCAGACTATTGACACTGCAGCAGGGACACAGCCACCTCCTACGTCCCTGAGTAAACCCTGCTGTGTGTCCCTCTCTTCCTGTCTGCTGAACAAAGCAGTATCTCCCTGAGGAGAGGGCCACTACAGCTCTGAATACCAACTGCAATACTCTGTGCTGCTTCATCAATATTCAGCTGTTTCACAGCATTCAACAGTGAGGAGTCAGATACGTACTCTGAATATTAAAAACTGAAAATGCAATACTCTTTACTCAACCCTGTCACTTTGGATCTCTATAACCATAACTCAAAAACAAACCCATCAAACCCTTTTGAGTGAAAAAGGACAGGACTTACAGGCAGTAGGTCAGAGAAGTCTTTATCTATCTTGGTTGCCTTTCCATTTGTCCTCGGTCCAACCCCATCCTCCGCATCCATCTCCTCTACAGCCATATTCCCTGCATCTGCCTGGTGGTCCTCCATGTTCCCTGCCTCCGAGGCAGTGGCACTGCGGGCCACCTCAGCCTGGCGGAGCTGGGGTATCAGCGTGCCAGCATCCAGCTCCAAGCACTGGGACAGGGTGGCCATCAGGGCGGTGAGGGTCTGAGCCTGGCGGGCCGTGGGCAGGCTGCTCTTCAGGTTCCACACTGACCCTGTCAATGGACGGAGCACAAAGCACACAATGAGCACTGGAATCAGACTAGTTATTTTGTTAGGCTATTGACAAACCTCTTCCAAACTAGAGGTTGACCGATTAATCGGAATGGCCGATTAATTAGGGCCGATATCATGTTTTCATAACAATCGCTAATCGGCATTTTTGGATAGCGATTATGGCCGATTACATTGCACTCCACGAGGAGACTGCGTGGCAGGCTGACTATCTGTTATGCGAGTGCAGCAAGGAGCCAAGGTAAGGTGCTAGCTAGCATTAAACTTATCTTGTAAAAAACAATCAATCTTAACATAATCACTAGTTAACTACACGTGGTTGATGATATTACTAGTTATTCTAGCTTGTCCTGTGGTGCATATAATCGATGCGGTGCCTGTTAACTTATCATTGAACCACATCCTACTTCGCCAAATGGGTAATTTAACAAGCGCATTCGTGAAAAAAAGCACTGTCGTTGCACCAATGTGTATCTAACCATAAACATCAATGCCTTTGTTAGAATCAATACACAAGTATATATTTTTATACCTGCATATTTAGTTAATATTGCCTGCTAACATGAATTTCTTTTAACTAGGGAACGTATGTCACTTCTCTTGCGTTCTGTGCAAGCAGAGTCAGGAGATATGCAGCAGTTTGGGCCGCCTGGCTCGTTGGGAACTGTGTGAAGACCATTTCTTCTTAACAAAGACCTTAATTAATTTGCTAGTATTATACATAATTATGACATAACATTGAAGGTTGTGCAATGTAACAGCAATATTTAGACTTAGGGATGCCACCCGTTCAGATAAAATACAGAATGGTTCCGTATTTCACTGAAAGAATACATTTTTTGTTTTCGAAATGATAGTTTCCAGATTTTACCATATTAATGACCTAAAGCTTGTATTTATGTGTGTTATATATTATAATTAAGTCTATGATTTGATATTTGATAGAGCATTCTGACTGAGCGGTGGTAGGCAGCAGCAGGCTCGTAAGCATTCATGCAAACAGCACTTCCGTGCATTTGCCAGCAGCTCTTCGCTGTGCTTCAAGCATTGCGCTGTTTAAGACTTCAAATCAAATGTTATTTGTCACATACACATGGTTAGCAGATGTTAATGCGAGTGTAGCGAAATGCTTGTACCAGGCGGTGATACAGCCCGACAGGACGCTCTCGATTGTGAGTGGACCAATTCAGTTGGTCTGTGATGTGTATGCCGAGGAACTTAAAACTTGCTACCCTCTCCACTACTGTTCCATCGATGTAGATAGGGGGGTGTTCCCTCTGCTGTTTCCTGAAGTCCACAATCATCTCCTTAGTTTTGTTGACGTCGAGTGTGAGGTTATTTTCCTGACACCACACTCCGAGGGCCCTCACCTCCTCCCTGTAGGCCGTCTCGTCGTTGTTGGTAATCAAGCCTACCACTGCTGTGTCGTCCGTAAACTTGATGATTGAGTTGGAGGCGTGCGTGGCTACGCAGTCGTGGGTGAACAGGGAGTACAGGAGAGGGCTCAGAACGCACCTTTGTGGGGCCACAGTGTTGAGGATCAGCGGGGTGGAGATGTTGCCTACCCTCACCACCTGGGGGCGGCCCGTGAAGAAGTCCAGAACCCAGTTGCACAGGGCGGGGTCGAGACCCAGGGTCTCGAGCTTGATGACGAGCTTGGAGGGTACTATGGTGTTGAATGCCGAGCTGTAGTTGATGAACAGCATTCTCACATAGGTATTCCTCTTCTCCAGATGGGTTAGGGCAGTGTGCAGTGTGGTTGAGATTGCATCGTCTGTGGACCTATTTGGGCGGTAAGAAAATTGGAGTGGGTCTAGGGTGTCAGGTAGGGTGGAGGTGATATGGTCCTTGACTAGTCTCTCAAAGCACTTCATGATGACGGAAGTGAGTGCTACGGGGCGGTAGTCGTTTAGCTCAGTTACCTTAGCTTTCTTGGGAACAGGAACAATGGTGGCCCTCTTGAAGCATGTGGGAACAGCAGACTGGGATAGGGATTGATTGAATATGTCCGTAAACACACCGGCTAGCGCATGCTCTGAGGGCGCGGCTGGGGATGCCGTCTGGGCCTGCAGCCTTGCGAGGGTTAACACGTTTAAATGTCTTACTCACTCAAGCCTATCAACTCCCGAGATTAGGCTGGCAATACTAAAGTACCTATTACAACATCCAATAGTCAAAGGTATATGAAATACAAATGGTATAGAGAGAAATAGTCCTATAATAACTACAACCTAAAACATCTTACCTGGGAATATTGAAGACTCATGTTAAAAGGAACCACCAGCTTTTATATGTTCTGAGCAAGGAACTTAAACTTTAGCTTTTTTACATGGCACATATTGCACTTTTACTTTCTTCTCCAACACTTTGTTTTTGCATTATTTAAAACAAATTGAACATGTTTCATTATTCATTTGAGACTAAATTGATTTTATTGATATTTTATTGTATTATATTAAATTAAGTGTTCATTCAGTATTGTTGTAATTGTCATTATTACAAATGCATAAATATAATACAAATATAATTTTAAAAAATAAAAACGTTTTTATTTTAAAAATCGGCTGATTAATCGGTATCGGTTTTTATTTTTTTTGGGGGGGGGTCTTCCAATAATCGGTATCGGCGTTGAAAAATAATAATCGGTCGACCTCTATTCCAAACCCTGACTCTGACTTTAGTCAGAGAATGAATGCAGAGTGAATGACAGGTTGACATTGTGAGGTAAAGGAAATCTGTAAATAATGTGACAACAAATATGTTGTAGCCATACCTGCAGCCAGTGTCCTGAGCAGTGTGTGAGCCATGTCCGCCTGTGAGGATAGCAGCACACTCTCTAGAGTCCCTAATACAGCATTGTTCATACTACACAGCAACTCTGCGTTGTCCTCAGTCACTGTGTGCAAACAGTGGGCTAAAGACAGAGGGAGCAGGGACTTACTACAAAATACATAATCAAGTCAAATATTTAAATAGTGAAAATGCTCATTAAAGTTGTGAAAATTGGTTTGATGAGACTAACCTGCAGACAAAGCCAGCTTGATGTTGTGAGTGTGTCGCTCCAGACACTGTAGGATAACATCCAGAATGCCTGCTTTGTTGAACATAGAGAGTGCCTGGCTACTGCTCTCACTGACAGACAGGGTGATGATACAAAAGGAGAGTATGGTGTGAGAGAACCATAGAAACATTGGCAAGCTAACAGAATTTAATTGAGTTTTGGGTTATGGGAAGGCTTCTCGATGCATGTCCAGATCACAAGGTGGAACTATGAAAGTAGGTTGACCGACCAGCTGACATTTGTGTTACTACTGTGACATTTACTGCTTTTTCTTACCAGAGATTCCACAGCAAGTTAACTGCTTCATTGGCTACATCTTCCACTGTGTTTTTCTGCCCTTTTAACGAGAGGGCATCATTGGTCTCAAACCCAGCACAGCACTATGGAGAAACAGTACTGGGGTTCAGACACTATGAAAACACCAGACCTGGGTTCAAATACATGTGTATTTGAGTATCCAATATACTTTTTTTCAGTGAGTATTTTCAAATACACAGCCCAGAACAAGTACATTTATTTGAGTATTTTCAAATACTTATTTCAAATACTGTTTCAAAGTGAATTTCCAAATACATTAAAATACGTGTCTTTTCAAATAAAATAGGCCTGGCCATCTTAATACTTACTTTGAATGTATGTAAAAGTAATTGAGATATTTGAAGTAGTATTTGAACCCAGGTCTGGAAAACATACAGCCCTGTAAAATAGCTATGCATTGATGCAACTAACCATCAAGGAATAGAGGTATGTAGGTGCTTCACTTTTCACACATGCACACCATGAAACATGTTGTTCAAAATGTGAAAAAACAACCTTTGCGCCACAGGGCCACACCCATAAATACATCAACTTTAAGGTGTCAATCATGGGAATGATTAATGAGGCACGGCCTCACCTCTCGAAGCACAGCAGTCAGAGGAGTCATGACGTCCTGTTTCACCATGTCCTCACACACCTCATGACCCCCACAGGCACTCAGGTTCCTGATGTGAGAGGAACAAATCACTCAGTCATTGAACGATAATTATAACATCAGTGCTAACAGTTAATTAAGGGTGTGGTATTTCAAGATGACTCTGAGTCTGTTTAGCAAGCCAAAGCATCCTTCACTAATCAACTTCTGTCGTACAGCACATAATGGCTTCAACAACCATCTACTTTCACATCTAACATTTAGCACACTCTCTGGACAATCTAGCAATACCTGATAGGCTTGATTCTCAGTCCAGACTCCACACCATCCCTCTCACATCTCAAAGTGGTTCTGTTAAGTGGCTAGTACTGTGTAGAGAACCTCCCTGTGGGAGGCTGAGGGCTCACCTGAGTGCCCCTGTGGCAGTCTCCCTGACGGCCAGGCTGCGATCCAGCATTAGGGGCCCGAGACGTCTCACCGCATCCCGCTGGAGGAAGCCTGGGATGGTCTGGCTCTGTTGCACGAGGCGTGATATGCTGGCACAAGCAAACTCACGTACATCTGCACTGGGACTCTGCAACTAAACACATACAGTATAAACAGGGGTTATTTGGATATTAACTTTTTCATACCATCTGTGTTCTTTTACCTTCCAGTTGTATATGTGGGAAACACTGTTAAGTGGCACTGAACTAGATTTAAAACATACTGAACAAAAATATAAAATGCAATAAGTTTACTGAGTTACAGTTCATATAAGAAAATCAGTCAACTGAAATAAATTCATTAGGCCCGGCCTAATCTATGGATTTCACATGACTGGACAGGGGAGCAACCATGGGTTGGCCTGGGAAAATGTGTTTTTCTCCACAAAAGGGCTTTATTAGAGACAGAAATAGTCCTCAGTTTCATCTGCTGTCCGAGTGGCTGGTCTCAGACGATCCCGCAGGTTTAGAAGCCGGATGTGGAGGTCCTGGGCTGGTGTGGTTTCAGGTCGTCTGCGGTTGAGGCTGGTTTGATTTTCTGCCAAATTCTCTAAAAACGATGTTGGAGGCGGCTTACGGTAGAGAAATTAACATTCAATGCTCTGGCAACAGATATGGTGGACATTCCTGCAGTCAGCATGCCACTTGCAGGCTTCCTCAAAACTTGATATCTGTGGCATTGTGCTGTGACAAAACTGCACATTTTAGAGTGCCCTTTTATTGTCCCCAGCACAAGGCGCACCTGTTTAATGATCATGCTGTTTAATCTTCTTGATATGCCACACCTGTGGATGGATTATCAGTTATTTTGGCAAAGGAGAAATGCTCACAAACATGGGTTTAAACCATTTGTGCACACAATTTGAGAAATACACTTTTTGTGCATATGCAAAACTTCTGGGATCATTTGTATCAGCTCATGAAACATGGGACCAACACTTTACATGTTGTGTTTATATTTTTGTTCAGTAGAGTTCTGTGAAATATTAATGCATTTTGGGGGGGGGTACATTTGAGCATGATTATAAAAATGTAATAACACGTGTTTGCCTGTTGTTGTTTTTTGCATTTGCGGGAAGGTCCTTAGGAAGACATTTAATTTGTCCTATGGTAACATTGACATGCTTATGAAAAGCAGCAAGCTTTTCTAAAATAGAGTGCAACATCCATTAGACCGAAATAAAAATACTGTGGTCAGATCTTGGTGCTTACTTTCTCCAGTAACTCCCCAGCTGGAGAGTCGACTCCATCACAGACTTCATCGTGGTCCTCTTCCACTTCCTTTACAGCAGTTACAGACAGTCCCTCTGCGTTGAACTGTGGACGTCTAAATTTGTTAGTCTTACTTTTACCCATAGTTTATTTAGATCAATATAGCTTCTCACTTAATCTATCATGTAGTAGGCTGTCACACTCTCACGTTTCGCATCATTTTAAGCCATGTGGAACATCGGTGGAGATTCGTCGGGGTGCCGTAAAACGGTCCTTACTCTCGCAATGCAGAAGGGGTGTCGTATTTATGTCGCAAAGACGAGACCAGGGCACCGTTTTTAATCAATTAATAATTCTACTCCCTTCTTTGAAATAACTATCGGTCTAACATGGCTGGAAAACCACAAACGAATTTTCAGTGAATAGTGTTAACAATGCTTAAACGTATGAATACAATAAAAACTGTAAAGACCAAATTACACATTGAGATTTACTTTCAAACAAGTTGTATAGACATTCACAACCTGGAGCAAAAGCACAGCTGTCTACAGGTTGCAACCATATACTACAGTAAATCACAGGAAACATCTTCACACAAGTATTTATTAGCTATATAACCATTAGTTTAAAAATAGAAAGATCTCTAAAACAAAATGCATGTCATCATTAGAAATGAACATCTGAACTCATGGCGAATGAGTTATGTCAAAGGGTGTGTGAGCCCAGAAGCAGCTTTAAGGGCGACCGTAACACTGACTGAGATGCTGTTAAAATGGCAGTTGATGTCCTCTCCCCTCACAATCCTTCATTAATACATAATGGAGCACATCAACATAAACACCCCTCAGTATTTCCCCAATCTCCTTCCTTCTCACGTTGTTTCAGATGCTCCAAACAGGATTCTGGTCCTTGTGTCAGTCTGTCGTTTAGTGGCAATCAACATAGTCATTAAGAACATTTTATTTCCCACCCCAAGAGTTTGTGGTTATTGGATGTGTGGCCGTGGTTTGAGAATTAGTTTCCCCGTCTGTAAAAGGGACAAAAACATCAAAGTCAATACAATGCATAGATGTACAGGCAATCATTCAAAATCATACTTTTAAACGATGTAAGGGATGGCCAAAAATGTGACAGCTGGATTGAATTGATTATGAATTAAGTTAGCCTCAAAGAAGATGACTTATGCAACTTACATCATCACAGGACATGTTGTATTCAGCTAAAACTGTCCGACAGCGAGCTGCAATACTTGAAGAGAGTGAGTTAAAGGAGAATTGTCCTATTACTGAAGTAAACCTCCATTAAAAAAAAAAAAAAATGTAAATGGAACGTTATAGAAGGGTCCAGACACTTTTCTTGTGATTTGGCTTGTTTTTGAGAAAAACTAACCACAATAGCGATTTCTCATTGCTTGTTGTGCAGTATCAGGGCAGACATGAACAAAATATATATATTTTAAACATCCTTTTGGAAACAAACACTCTCAGTATAGCGATGTATAGGATTATTAAGGCCACCAGGTCCATAGCTGTCATTTACCATCCAAACAGTATCACTACTTCCTTAATTGATTATCTTCAGTACAATGATGTAGGTCTTTAGATGTTGTACACATGAAATTGTGTAATTTCAAACTTGATCCTCAACGTTACAATCCATTTTAGTCAAGTAGCGCTGTTTCCCCCACGCAGCTGTGCAGGCCGAGAGAGTATACGGACATAGCCCGCGCAGCATTTTACTGGTAGAAGAAACATCTTGAGTTGCACAAAATGGAATATAACGTTGCGGCTCAAGTTAGGAATGACACAATTGCATGTGTACAATATCTAAAGACCTGCATCACTATACTGAAAATTCTGGAAGTAGGAAGTAGTGACAATGTTTGGATTGTAAATGACAGCTTTGGACCTGGTGGCCTTCTTCATAGTCCCACTGAGTAAATTAAGTGTGGAACTTTAAACAAGAGGAAGGATACATTGATGGTGCAACGACTCGTTTGTGTATTCCAGCAAAGAACAGAGCGATCAAAGTAATGCAGCTGATGGTGAAGAACGGATGGTTCCACAACGATGAGAAGAAAGACACCTGAGAAAGACAGCCAGAGATACAGAGAGATTAGACAGGCAAACACACGCAACCAAACTAAAATCACAAACACGCTGATCTGTGTGAAAGGTATCCTACTTTGTCACATACACAATCAAGCTGACATCACAAACACACTGACCTTCTGAGTGTCAGGGTCTATCAACCAGTTCCAGGCTCCAGTCGCCGTACAAACTGAGACCACTATTAGAATCACTGAAACAAATGTGAGATATTGATGTGAGATATTGATGTATATTGTATATATACATATATTGATGTATATGTATATACCACTGAAAACAAGTGGCAGAATAATGTAGGCCTGAATCCTTTACAATCAAATTCAAAATACTCAGGCTGGGAGGCCATTTACTCTTGAAATGTTAATGATTATGGTTTGACAGTAGCAATGTAGTCATTGATTATGGTTTGACAGTAGCAATGTAGTCATTGATTATGGTTAGACAGAGTTAGAACTACAAATACTTACTTCGCCACCTCCCGGTTGCAGGTTGCAAACAGGAGACGTATTCTGTCAATCTTCTCTCAAAAGCTTTCAGGTCTGCAAAAACAAGCAGTTTTTGATGTTCTTGATCAAAACCACACAGAAGGAACATAAAATATGCTTTTTTTGTGCTGTGCTTGATTGGTTTGGAACCGATGGGAGTAATCTAAAAGTAAATAAACGACTGAATTATGTTTAGTTTGGACTGGCAAAACAAGCCTATAGTTAACGACCTTCTGAGATATCCAGGTTATGAATAGAATCAATCAAATGGTCTAAAGTGTGCGTATACGTTTGCATTGGTTAACAGTTCTGGTGAGCGTGCAGCGGTGGTCTTCTGGGGCTAACAACTACCGGTATGCTAACTATTTACAGCATAGCTCGCTAGCCTGCTAATTAGTGTAGCTAACAAGCCTTTGTGTGGATTTTTTTTGTACAAGTTAATGTCGAACCGCCGAGTAGGGAAATCAGCAAAAATGTAATTAGCTTGAGTTTGGTATTTTGACGAATTTACCCATTAATGTCCTTTAAGAGAAAAGGTTAGCCTAGCTAGCTAGCTAGGTCACCGCGGCTGGCTAATCAAGCTAACAAGCGACTCAAGTGAATTGCAAAGGCACGTTTGTCACCGTGCGTTTTACTTCAAAGTGAAACTTCACTTATAATAACATGCATCATGATTTGTGAGAAAAAAAATGGAATTTGCTTGCCATGTTGACTACCTTCGGCCTGTTCCAAGGAATTCATCGCTCTTCTCTCCGGCTGGTGGACGCGCTAGCTCGTTCTCCTAGGCAATTGGGAACAGGCGAAAACCTTAACGTGGATTGGACGATTTCGGAAAATGTACGGTGATTGGTTTAAACAAGTAACTGTTACGGCGCAACCCCTAGCACCTACGTTTAAAAAAAAATATATATATATATATATATATATATATATATATATATATATATATATATATATATATATATATATATATATATATATATATATATATATGTTTTATATCAAATCAATACATAAAGCGCATGAGGGAACACAAGCATACATATATTCCAAACAATAGACAATCGAGCTAGGGGGTACAATATCACATTACAATTACACAAGGACCTTAAGGGACATGCATATACTTTCAATTCCAACAGCTTTTTTGTTAGTAGAGCATTTAACCATCTTAAAATACAGTTCAATTTCTTTTTGTAGGGTACGAAAATTTGGTTTTCTGTTTGTAAATTTACATTTGTGTATATGAAATTTGGCCAAAAGAATAATGAAATGAATTACATAAAAATGATTCCGCTTATTTCTATTGTATGTAAAGAATCCAAACAGTACATCTCTCCACAATAGTGTAAAATCTTCATAAATGTGTTCAATTATAAACCTACTGATGTCTTGCCACAGTTTTCTTACATGCATACAATGCCTAAAAAGATGCACAACTGTTTCTGGGTGGTCATTACAAAAGGAGCAATTTGAGTTGATGTTTTCCTTAAACTTCTTCATATAGTGGTTGGCAGGATAATATTTATGAATAATTTTAAAGGAAACTTCCTTAATTTTGTTAACAAGTAGGTATGTGTGTGGCAACATCCAAACTTTTTTCCAACAGATATTATCAATAAATCCATTCCAATAAGGCATGACATAAGGTATAGATACAACATCCTGCTGAAACAAGGATCGTATCGCTCTGTTGTTGAATGGACCGAAAGAGAAACAAATCTTTCCTTCTGATGAGTCAACAGGGTCCCCCTAGCACCTACTCATGCTAGGGGGACCCTGTGGTCCTTCTGTGGCTCAGTTGGTAGAGCATGGCGCTTGTAACGCCAGGGTAGTGGGTTCAATTCCCGGGACCACCCATACGTAGAATGTATGCACACATGACTGTAAGTCGCTTTGGATAAAAGCGTCAGCTAAATGGCATATATTATTATATTATTATTATTATTACTCATCCACTCTTCAGATATGATCTAAACGTAGGTCGCAGAGACCAAATAACCATTGAATATATATTTGTTTAAAAGAATGTTTATTGAGTGTTCAAAGACTGCACAATCAGCTCTGGTGAAATACATGTTTAATATTGAGAGAAAATACGAAATGTGTTTTGTATATCTCACTGATCTCGGTGTGAAGAATCTTTGGTCAATGTAGCAGCACCTAGATTTGCCAAGGCTACATTACAATTACATCACATTAAATATAACATGTCACAGGCAATCAAGTTCTTAAATAGTGTAGCCAGCTTTGTTGTTTATGGGAACCAACTTGTTTGCCAACAACACATTAAACATTTCCTTCAGCACTTTATCCACATCATCATCAGATATGTCTTTCATATCCAAAACATCAAAACCATCCTGGTTGTTGTAGGTGACCTCACTGAAGGTCCAGCCAATTAGAGCTCTGAATCCTGTAGCCGTCTGCAGTGAGCAGATGGACTTGTTGGTGAATAGAGACTTTGGATCTGTCTGAAGACAGTGGGAAGTCTCTAGGAAATGATCAAACCCACGGGGAACCAGGGTGAAGCCGTAGATCTTCTTGGTTGGGCTCTTGTCTACCAGAGGCGAGTTGGTAAAGGCCTCATTGAGAACCAGAGGCTTTCGACCAGTCTTCTCCAAGGTCCACAGATCTCCATCTTGTATGAGACGGAAGACACCAGGGGATTGTGGCTGGTCCTTCCCGGAGACGAGCTCAAGAGGGTGCCATATTTGGGAGGATACCCCAAAGCTCACGTCTGCAATGTAAGCAATCCCATCAATGACCACCTTGTTGATGAGGTGAGAGTCTGTTGGCCCGAACTGGTTTATGGTGTTGTTGTAGACTCTTGAACCCAGTGTTACTGGATTATAACCCATCTCTTTTAGTACCCAAGCAAAGAGGAGGTTATTCTCACAACACCAACCCCCCCGATTGCTCCTCACAATCTTATTGAAAATCAACTCATGGTCCATAGTGATCTTCTCACCACAGTGAATACTGAGGTTTTCAAATGGTATTGACATCACATGGTGTTTGTGGACCTGGTTCAGTGTTTCAAGGTCTGGTTTAGAAAATGGGCCGTAGAACCCGATCCTCTTGAAGTACTCTTCCAGATTCATTTTGTCCTAAGAGTTAACAAAACAAAGATACTGCATGAGGATCTGCTTTTGCAGAATTTACGACTACATATACAGAAACTGACATCCGCTAATGTCTCATTCACAATTTGTTTTTCACATAGAGTAAGTTCCTCTTTGCAATTGAAACACCACCATATAGGCATTATCCTTGAATGGAAAGATACAATATTAAATAATAGACAAAAACTTGTGATACACAAGGATACTACATGGAGGCACAGGCAGCTATATATCATTTCCATTTGATGATTACTTACTTTCAAAGGCAGTGAAAAAGTAGCTTCTCAAAGTATTGCTTGCTGTTCAGAGTTATTCAGGGCAAGTAGGGCAAAGCAGTTGAGCATTAAAAGAGATAAGAATGGCTCTTGCATGACAAAAAACAGAGCACCCTAGACTTTGCTCATGTACTGGAAAGCAAAACTAAAGTTCACGAGTGAGCCTTGCATAAGGGACCTCACTTGTAAAACACTGGAGCCTTGTGATGTGTATGGGAAGTGTTGTACATTTCAGAAATAATTACATTTTTATTTCACCTCTATTTAACCAGGTAGGCCAGTTGAGAACAAGTTCTCCTTTACAACTCCGACCTGGCCAAGATAAAGCAAAGCAGTGCGACACAAACAACAACACAGAGTTACACATGGAATAAACAAACATACAGTCAATAACACATTAGAAAAGTATACATACAGTGTGTGCAAATTAGGTAAGATTAGGGAGGTAAGGCAATAAATAGGCCATAGTAGCGAAATAATTACAATTGAGCAATTAAACACTGGAGTGATAGATGTGCAGAAGATGAATGTGCAAGTAGAGATACTGGGGTACAAAGGAGAAAAAATATATATAACAATATGGGGATGTGGTATTTGGGTGGGCTATTTACAGATGGGCTATTTACAGGTGCAATGATCTGTAAGCTGATGCTTAAAGTTAGTGAGGGAGATATGAGTCTCCAGCTTCAGTGATTTTTGCCATTCGTTCAAGTCATTGACAGCAGAGAACTGGAAGGAAAGGTGGCCAAAGTAGGAGTTGGCTTTGGGAGTGACCAGTGAAATGTACCTGCTGGACGCTTGCTACGGGCGGGTGCTGCTATGGTGACCAGGGAGCTGAGATAAGACGGGCTATACCAAGTAAAGACTTATAGATGACCCGGAGCCATTGGGTTTGGCAACGAATATAAAGCGAGGGCCAGCCAACGAGAGCATGCAGGTCGTGGTGGTGGGTGGTATATGGGGCTTTGGTGGAAGAACAGATTGCACTGTGATAGACTGCATCCAATTTTCATTGTGAATAAGAATTTGTTCTTAACTGACTTGCCTAGTTAAATAAAGGTCAAATAAAAAATTAAAATAAACATTCTCTACCCTGTCAATAAAGAGGAGGAGTTACCTACTACGTCAAAAGTGTAAAGTAGGAAGTTCGCGTAGCCCATCCACTGACACGTCATGAAACCGCTCGCATGGAAGTTGTTTGTAAAATAGTAACAGCCTGTCACACCGATTAATTCATTCAAGCACTGATGCTGGACAAACGATAAGGTTGCTAAATTAAAACGTCAAGGTAAAATCCTGTTTTCAATTTAAATTAAAGTGTTTGCTGTTCAATAACTTAGATAACAGCCTGTATACTAGTAGAAGATGGCAGCGACCTGATTGATACAGTACAGGTTTACACAACTGTCATTGTCGTACTCATATGTAGCTGTAGCTAAACTAGTTTGCATCAAATGTTGCGTTCATGACCCAAATGTAGCCAAACGTCAACGTAGCATTATTAGTAATAGGCCACAATCTTACAAGTATGGCAACAGTGGACGTGATGAGTTTGCAGGTTGTTGGTTGTTATACATTTCGGCACGTGTCTCTTTTACAAATGTAATACTTTAATTCATGTTCTCGCTGATGGTACTGTGTGGTGTTATTTCAAGTATATTGAACTTCAAGTTTACTTTTCAGAGAAATGGTGAAGGCGCGAATATGCACGTTTTTGATGACCGGTGGCAGTGGATACTTTGGTTTCCGGTAAGCCCATCAAAATATAAATATGCCACCGCCTGTACATAGTCTTCATCTTATCAATACAGAAGAGAATTTGTACATTACCAAGTGAATGTAAAAATAATTCGGTAACGGTAGTCCTAAACCCCACTAGGGGGAGTTATCATACCAGTTATTCTTATGCTGTTATTCACTGTAGTCTATTTATTCTGTGTTACATACCAAAGTGGCAGAAGTGAATCCCTGCTTACAACAAATTGTTGTGACTTACTAATGGTAGTGTCATAAGCATTGCTTAACTTGGACAGGAGCTCACCGGAGCTGAGTACCGGTACCTCAAATGTTCTACTGCTTAAGCTCCTGTTCCTCTTATAGAATATTTGCTAAAAAAAGTATTGTGGAGCTCTTGCACCTAAATATAAACAGTATTGGCACCCAAAATGAGTACCTGCACCTATTTCAGTGCAAATCAAGCACTGTTCATAAGAAGGCTAATGACTTTCCTATTTCATTTTTTAGTGTTGAACTGAACATTCCTAGAATATCCCTCACTACATGTGTAAGGCTTCCCTATATCCAATATTCCAGATTAGCATTTGCACACCAGTATTTCTACTTGCACATCTTCATCTGCACATCTCACTCCAGTGTTAATTTGCTAAATTGTAATTACTTTGATACTATGGCCTATTTATTGCCTTACTTCCTCATGCCATTTGCACACACTGTATATAGACTTTCTTTTTTTCTATTGTGTTATTGACAGTATGCTTGTTTATTCCATGTGTATCTCTGTGTTGTTGTTTGTGTCACACTGCTTTGCTCCATTTTGGCCAGGTCACAGTTGTAAATGAGAACTTGTTCTCAACTAGCCTACCTGGTTAAATAAAGGTGAAATAAAAAATGTAAAAACAGGATCACTTCACTTCACTTCTTAATTTCTTACAGCCTTTCCTGCTCACTACATAAAAAGGAAGATGAAGTCATTCTGTTTGATATGAGCCCACCCAGCCTAGAGGTTCCAGAGGGCATTGTGTTCCTAAAGGGAGAGATTTGTGAATATGCTCAGGTGGAGAATGGCGGTCACTGGCATGGACTGTGTTTTCCACAGCTCCTACGGCATGTCTGTCAGGGACCAGCTGAACAGGAAGCTGATTGAAGAGGTGAATGTCCAGGGCACAGAGCATGTCCTCAGGGCCTGTGTAGAGGCTGGAGACTCCAGGCTCGTCTAAACCAGCGCCTTCAACTTAGTGTTCGGAGGCCAAGACATTGAGGGTGGTGATGAAAGCCTCCCCTACCTACCTCTCCATCTCCACCCTGACCACTACTCCAGAACCAAGTCGGAAGCTGAGATGGCCGTGGTGAAAGCCAGTGGTACAGAGCTGAAGGACGGGACAGGTGTTTTGAGGGCCTGTGCTCTGCGTCCAGCCGGTATATACGGGCCTGGCGAGCAGAGGCACCTGCCCAGGATCGTTGGGTACATAGAGAAGGGGATATTCAGGTTTGTGTATGGAGATCCAAGAAGTTTAGTGGAGTTTGTCCATGTAGACAACCTGGTGTCTGCACACGAACTGGCTGCAGAGGCTCTGATGTCAGAGCACCAGCACCCCTCTGCTGGACAGACATACTTCATCTCAGACGGAAGACCTGTCAACAACTTTGAGTTCTTCAGACCTCTGGTAGAGGGTTTGAGTTACTCTTTCCCGAAATTATGTCTAGCCCTCTCTCTAATTTACTTTGTTGCATTCCTCACTGAGATGATTCACCATCTCTTCGGCCCGATCTATAACTTCCAGCCTCTGCTCACACGCACAGAGGTGTATAAGACTGTCGTGATGCATGATGAAGCCCAAGGCCAAGCTGGGTTATGAGCCCTAGGAGTATAACCTGGAGGAGGTTGTGCAGTGGTTCAAGAGTAAACCTAGGGGTTCACTTCTCCAGCGACTGATGCTAGATGTTCTTCTATTAGTAGCTCTGGCCCTCTCATACCTCCCAGTGGTTGGCAGTTAATCAGCAGGCAGTAATAAAGTGATACATCTCAATGGCACATTTTAAATGTTGAAACTTGTTCTATACTAGTGGTGATTGATTGTTTGGTTCTCCTTTTATTAATTACAATGTACAGTTTGTAATAAAATAAATAAATAAATATTATTAACCAGAATTAGACCTGTTCAAAATAAAGACCACATTCCCTTAATAAATGTCCATGAATGTGTTTTGTGTAAATTCCAACAATAGATGTACCTTGTTAGATATAGTATAACTAACTTTAGTCTTATATTGACAATTGTTGGACACAATGCATTTTGTTTTTGGCAGGGTTTTTAAAGCCAGAATGGAATGTTTGTTTTAATTTGTGCCTGTTCATGGAAGTACCTGACCATAGTCCACTAGTCAAATGCAGTATTTACATAAGGATTCTCTAAACTTGATTATGTATAAGAGACATCTCTTGGTGCAGATGTCTGTTGGTACAAACAACATTTGGTCCCACTTTAAATAAAGTACAACTTATAAAGGTTTTTTAAAGCATACATAAAGACTTCATAAGCACTACATAAATGCTTCAAAAATCATCTATAAGCATATGTCATAAAGGGTGATATAATTCCCACTGTAGGGTGAATTATGTTTATACACCATTTAAATTGAAGCTTTATTTAACTAGGCAGGTCAGTTAAGAACAAATTATTATTGACAATGACTGCCTATCAAGGAACAATGGGTTAACTGTTTTGTTCAGGGGCAGAACGATTTTTACCTTGTCTGCTCCGGGATTCGATCTAGAAACCTTTCAGTTACTGGCTCAACTCTCTAACCGCCCTGATGACATACGCTTATATATGATTTGTGACGCATTTATGTAGTGCTTATGAAGCCTTTATGTATGCTATATAAAACCCTTTATAAGTTGTACTTCATTTAAAGTGGGAACCAACATTTACTTTGGTTTTGTTTTTACATCTCAATTGAAGATGGTAATAAGAAATATGACGAACAATGTATTGTAATGTTTAACAGAAGATTTGATGTTTATTTTATACTGTGTAACTTGGAAATGTTTCATGATGTCAATGTGTGATATTTTATCAGTCCTGCTGCTGAATTCCTAACCTTTCTGATTGTTTTGTGACTAAATCCTAATGGGGATCAATAATTTGGTGGTATTTATAATAACATTTTCTATAAGGGATATTTTTATTTTATTTTAGTTGGATAATGTTCTCATATTATAGAATAAAATTACATGACTGACCAGCTTGTGATTTGTGTTTCTAATGAGTTGCACAAAGTAATAAGCTAACTTCATTATACATTTGGGACAAGTCTTAGCTTAATCATCACATATTATATAAACTTTTTTGTATCTTATAAAACGTCAATGTTTTTGAGACAATGCAAGAGCTGCATAATCTTGGTGGCAAAAGCCCTATCAACAGACAGACAGAAGAGAAGCCTTCCCTGCATTCGGCATCTAAACTGTAATACATTGTGTTCAGCATCCTCTACAAACAATCCATTCTAAATTCAGTGAAGCAGTCCCGAAACCGAAAAGGCCAAATGAAATTGGGCCAGGTGAGACTAGTCCTTTGTGCAGTTTTTTAAAAGTCTGAGATGAATACAGCCGTACTCTCTAGGGACTACTCTTTTTCAAACTCAGGCACCCCCTTGCTGAGTTGGTCGCAATCATTGTTTCGCTCCAGCATTAACCACATTCCAGAGAGGCGGAGTGCACCCCGTCCACTTCCTCGCATTCCTTCTCCACAAACGAGTCCCTTGCGCTAAATTGTGTTTAAAACGTGTTTTGGCGCACTCTGTATCTTTTAATATGTAAGATGTGGCTGTTAGTGGTGTATTGCAATATTTTCTCAACCTCAAATTTACATTTGAGACTATTTTGGAAAACTGGAGAAAAACTGACAAGGGAAATTCCTCCGCGCAGCGCGCCATTGACTGTAAAGACCTTTCAACTTAACAAAAACTGAAGTTGACAAACGTATCCTGACGTTGAAACTTTGTTGTAAGGGTTTATATTTTCGAAGAAAAAGATCATGCACTGCTCCGAGATTTCCAAGCACGCTGGCCGTTCAGCAAACAGGCGACGATGCCTGGATTGAGCCTGCGTTTTGTTATGATTTCCAAGTGAAATGCAATTACTGCTATCTCTCACTCGGTAGTCGGTTTGTGGACTAGTGCGCTTTTTCCCTGAACTTGTTCGTCGCCTCCGGAGCAAACCATGGATCACTATGAGGAAGATTTGGGACTCCGGGCGAGTAAATTAATGGAGGACCTTTCCTTATATGAAGCATACAAGGATGGAATGTACAGTTCAAGGAGAGACATGGTTATCAACCCCGATTTGGATTTTTCGTCTCCAACGATACCCGTGCAGAAAAGTAAGACAATGAATGGCAGCTCTGCGCCTCACCAACAGATACACAGCGTTGAGAATTACATGTCTGGGAATAAAGTGTACACTGCGGCTCCCGTGCGCCCCGTGAATGGCAACAGAGCCGTTCCTGTGGATTATTGCACCCCTCAAAGAGACACAGTCTTTCCTAATGAAGATAGCTATTGCACCAAATCCGAAATTGCTTTGCCGTGTTATAGCGGCGCGTCCGAGCGGCACAGGCGGTACTCATTGGAGGTGCAGGGGCATAGGTACAGCACTGGTAGCGCGTACGATGGAGTGGTTTTGAACAAGCCAGTACCCTCACCTGGCAACAGATGCAACAGTATTTGTATTACCACCAACAACGACGGCAGATACAATGCAACCAGCCCGCGGTCCAGTTTCGTATCCTCCCTCTCCTACCAGGAGCAAAGCAAACATGCAAGCCCGAGGTCGAGCATCAGTAGCCCGCGCACGAGTCTGTTGGTACCCGGGCAAGACAAGTACACTAGTCCCAGGTCCAGTCTGGTACACTGTGAAGGGAGCAGTGCCCTCAGCCCCCGGTCTAGCTATGCAAGTACAGCCAGCGACACAAGTAAACATTCCAGCCCAAGGGCCAGTCTGAACAGCTATGACTGCTGCAGTAAGCCCAGCAGTAACCGCACCAGCGGCATCAGTATGGGCTACGACCAAAGGCACATCAGCCCCAGGTCCAGCACAGCGAGCCAGTATTCTTGTACCACCAGTCCACGTTCTAGCTATTCAGATTCGCGTTACATGCCTGCGGGGAACCATGATCTGGAGGGTGCAGTTTTGCATGGCTTGCCGGTGGCCAGTCCCCGGTCAAGCATCTGCAGCCAGGACGGGTGTGCAAGACCCGGGACAATAGCTAACTGCGTCGTTAGTCCCCGGTCCAGTATCTCCAGTCACAGTTCTAGAAGTTCCCGGAGCTCCAGGGGATCTATGAGCACCTACCCAGATCTCCAACTGCCTTCACCCAGGTCCTCAATGCTGGGGACTGGTTTGCAGGAGGACATACTAACACAAGATTGTGGCGATACCAACGGTGTTCATAGTCGTATCCATCTCCAAGCGCTCTCTGGGATGCCAGAGGCCCTGCCACAGCATGCACCACAACAGTCAACCCAGGCAGGGATGAACACAGAGGTGCCCGCTGGATCACCATCTTCTTCCTATGGGCTCCATACGAAAACTCCAGCCTCAGGGCAGAGGTTTAAACTACCTTACCAGGTGACCCCATGCCGGGAAAGTGGCCCAAGCCAAGCAGAAAGGAGTCTGGAAGCACTCACCTTGGAGCTGGAGAAGGAGTTAGAAATGCACATGAAAAAAGAATACTTTGGTAAGTGTAACTCCTCTTATGAACACTGTTGATTATGAGGAACACTATGAGAGTGCAATGAAGTGAGAATAAAGCTTTAAAGTGGAAAAACAAAAAATGAAATGAAACAATATTTTGATTGATCTTGGCATATCTTTTTTTAGACTACTTGTAAACTTATGACAGCTCCCTAAACATGTCTCAATAAGAATTAGGCTATTCTTACACAAAGTCAAATGAATTAGTCAGGTAAAAATGTAAAAGGGCCAGACTACATCCTCCACATTCCATGTGTTTGGTGGTCTGATAATAACCCTCATGGTTATGAACTTGAACTCTGGTGCCCTGTGGTCCATACATGTGTGAAAGATAAGTCAATTGATGGGCTTCACTGGGTCACTTCATCTTCAGCTGGGTCACTAACCTCATTATAGCTGAGCACATGTTCATTGGCACAACACAGGTCAGGCCATGGAGATTTGGAAACATTTTCAATCATAACTCCTCTCATTTTATTGCTAGACAAAAACATCTCATCACCTGTTCTAGTTGATTTACCTAATAAATATTTTCCCTGTGATAATGTGTTTACACTGGGGATAATTTGAGTTTATTTGAAGCATGGGTTTTACTGAGAGTAGTGCAAAAACGAACATACATTTTTCAAGTTTAAGAATATTACCTTCACATTACATTTTGTGTTGTCATAATATTTGGTGTGTTTGGTATCGTGGGAGGCTGAGGCGGCGTTAGGCTAACTGGAGCATTAACTGAGTGATTAGGCCCATTTTGTCCATGGAGCCAGCTGACCACTGATTGGTCAAATAGTGTTGTGGCCTGGCCACAGCAGCCCTGCCACTGATCAATCAGAACTGGCTGGTGACGCCTGAGGTAGCCCTTTGCCTCAGGTCCTTGGGTGTTTTGTGAGGTGAGGTGGGGGTTGGGGGAATGTTGTCCCGAGGGCTACTGGGGATCCTTTTCATTATAAAATCACAGTCCTGATCATCATATCCATACCTTGCACAGCAAGTGTAATAACAATAGTGTAAGAACATAGTAATAACAGCCTAACTACATTACATATTGACATAACTGAGGGATTTTCGTATGTGTAACAAGTCAGGTGTTATTAATTGTTGTTACTCATGTTACTACAAAGCAGCTATTTTGTAGTGCTAAGTAAATCCATTGTTTACAATTCCATTGTAGTTGTGGAGCTTGTACATTTTGTCTATTAATCGTTATGCTGTAGTTAAAAGGGGCCGTTGAACATGACTTCAGCCTAGCTTCACTGAGCTTTGTTGTCATCTCATCTAGTGGCTGGTTGCAACCTTAACAACTAACATGTATTCTATAATGCCAACAACGACTCCCTCTGTGGCAGATAAGAGTGGCTTTTGCAGGAAAATACACATTTCTGTTTTGGCAGAGCAAACGTTTACACAGCGCTGAGTAGGACTGAATGGAACCTTCTGTTCTGTCCCAGGGAGCGGAGTAGATACCCTTCAGTGATTCAGTGGTCTTGCTGCTTGGTGAAAACGCCCAGCCATACAGCCAATGCAGCGGGCATTCTCTGAAAGACTTCTCTTTCTGCCGTTTCTCTCTGTGTTTTCCTCAAGATGCATTTTTTTCTCCATGAGTGCTCTGAGCTGTAACTTTTTTGCAACATATTCCCTCCCTGAGACTTGAAATCATTGTTTTTGAAGGGGTAAACTCTCCCCTCCCACAGGAAAAGAAGGGAGAATCTATTCACCTATTGAATGTGCTGATGGACAAATGGCTGCAGTCTGAGAACAGAACAGTGGTTTGATTTTGTTTTCCTCCAGTGCGCTAGCTGGCTCAGAGTGACGCTGAGACGGCTGTTCATTTTTCACAGAGGAGCAGGTGAGAGCTGTAGAATGTAGCAGACAGAAGCCCCTCACAGTACGCTGGGCAGAGAGAGAGAGAGACACACGCGCACACTCACACACACACAGCTCTGTTTCCGTGGCGACAGTGGAGAAATTGATCGCCCGGGCTTTGAGGTCTGTGCTGTCACACTGCGTTGCTCTGCTCTCTGCCTCGCTGCAAGCCCCTGTGTGGCCTCTGTTTGTTGTGGTGGCGAAGGAGCTGTGAATCAACAGCTGGCCCGGGACCGACCAGCATTGAGGCTTCCAGAGCAAAGCGGCCCCGCCCCCAGCTTGCCCCCCGCCCAGCCCCCCCCCACCCCCCCACCCGCGAAGCCCTTCATTAACCAGACAGTGGGGAGTCGGGCAGCACCAGACACTTGGCACACGATCTTGGCTCGCAGGCCAGACATGGCGGTCGGGGGTCAAGTCTGATCACCTGCTCAGAATAATAATGACGGTATAGTAATGCTACATGGTTGACTCAGAAAGGGTTTGGTCAACTTTTACCATGTTGGTGGTGGTGTCAGTCACCCCAACTCTCAACTCTCGCTGCAGCCGCTCTGGAGGGCAGTCTGAGCTACAATGTATGGCTTAGAGCTAAATGGAGCAGATACAGTTGCTCTTTTGACAAATACACTTATGAATACACAAAACACATAGGCAGCCAAATGTTTTAGGATCATTGGTAACTCTTGTGTCAGTTGATATGTGAACATAGCTCACATTAAGGATACATGTTCATGATGCATTAGCTTAATCACAAATTCACTCTCATTAGTGAAGTGTGAGTATTTTAGCTCCCTATCATGAATATGGGAAGTGTTTAGAGTGCTGCCATTACCATTCCAACAACAGACCATGAGTAGAGAGAACAAACACACTGTCCCTGGCCTGCCTGAACAACAACAGAACACAGCATAATCACTTAAATATTGTGAGAGATTTTCAGACAGCGTTTCTGCCTCATTTCCAGTTTTATGCCATTTCTCAAAATCTAGGTTTTGGACAAACATTGCAGGCAGCTGTACATCAACATAATGATTTCAAGTACACAAACAAATTGAATGTTACTATTTCTTATTAGTTCCATTCTTGCTTATGTAGCCTAATAGTGTATTTCACATGTCCCCAACAGTGGTGTACTGCTATTCTTTTTCGGCAAGGGAGCGCAAAAAAAACATGTAAATGACATTATTTACTCAATCAAAGTTTGTACCCACAGATGTAGCCAATTTAATGGCCTATCATTATAGAATATGCATAAAATGCATTATCCAATTGCAACATCTGCCTTTGCCTAACCATATGGTGCAAAATAAAATGTTCTATTTTTAATACCCTCAAACACAAAGTTAGGCATAGGCTACCTCATTTCAAATAGGCCATCATCTCTGTCCATCGTGAATTATTATTCTTCACATTTTACAGCTGAAACGTCCGAACTGCATCTCCATGCCAATCATTTGTTTGATCTCAATCAGTTTCATGGGAATATGGTATTAGAGCTTCTTGAATTAGCCTACGGTTTTATGAGCCAATTAGAGTAGATTGTGGTAACTATTAGCCTACTGTTTTATGAGCCAATTAGAGTAGATTGTGTTAACAAACTATTAGCCTACTGTTTTATGAGCCAATTAGAGTAGATTGTGTTAACAAACTATTAGCCTACTGTTTTATGAGCAAATTAGAGTAGATTGTGGTAACAAACTATTAGCCTACTGTTTTATGAGCCAATTAGAGTAGATTGTGTTAACAAACTATTAGCCTACTGTTTTATGAGCCAATTAGAGTAGATTGTGTTAACAAACTATTAGCCTACTGTTTTATGAGCCAATTAGAGTAGATTGTGGTAACAAACTATTAGCCTATTGTTTTATGAGCCAATTAGAGTAGATTGTGGTAACAAACTATTAGCCTACTGTTTTATGAGCCAATTAGAGTAGATTGTGGTAACAAACTATTAGCCTACTGTTTTATGAGCCAATTAGAGTAGATTGTGGTAACAAACTATTAGCCTACTGTTTTATGAGCCAATTAGAGTAGATTGTGGTAACAAACTATTAGCCTGTTTTACTTAGAGTTTTATATTAGCCTACTGTTTTAGCCAATTAGAGTAGATTGTGGTAACAAACTATTAGCCTACTGTTTTATGAGCCAATTAGAGTAGATTGTGGTAACAAACTATTAGCCTACTGTTTTATGAGCCAATTAGAGTAGATTGTGGTAACAAACTATTAGCCTACTGTTTTATGAGCCAATTAGAGTAGATTGTGGTAACAAACTATTAGCCTACTGTTTTATGAGCCAATTAGAGTAGATTGTGTTAACAAACTATTAGCCTACTGTTTTATGGGCCAATCAGAGTAGATTGTGGTAACAAACTATTAGCCTACTGTTTTATGAGCCAATTAGAGTAGATTGTGGTAACTATTAGCCTACTGTTTTATGAGCCAATTAGAGTAGATTGTGTTAACAAACTATTAGCCTACTGTTTTATGAGCGAATTGGAGTATATTGTGGTAACAAACTATTAGCCTACTGTTTTATGAGCCAATTAGAGTAGATTGTGTTAACAAACTATTAGCCTACTGTTTTATGAGCCAATTAGAGTAGATTGTGGTAACAAACTATTAGCCTACTGTTTTATGAGCCAATTAGAGTAGATTGTGTTAACAAACTATTAGCCTACTGTTTTATGAGCCAATTAGAGTAGATTGTGGTAACAAACTATTAGCCTACTGTTTTATGAGCCAATTAGAGTAGATTGTGGTAACAAACTATTAGCCTACTGTTTTATGAGCCAATTAGAGTAGATTGTGTTAACAAACTATTAGCCTACTGTTTTATGAGCCAATTAGAGTAGATTGTGGTAACAAACTATTAGCCTACTGTTTTATGAGCCAATTAGAGTAGATTGTGGTAACAAACTATTAGCCTACTGTTTTATGAGCCAATTAGAGTAGATTGTGGTAACAAACTATTAGCCTACTGTTTTATGAGCCAATTAGAGTAGATTGTGGTAACAAACTATTAGCCTACTGTTTTATGAGCCAATTAGAGTAGATTGTGTTAACAAACTATTAGCCTACTGTTTTATGGGCCAATTAGAGTAGATTGTGGTAACAAACTATTAGCCTACTGTTTTATGAGCCAATTAGAGTAGATTGTGGTAACTATTAGCCTACTGTTTTATGAGCCAATTAGAGTAGATTGTGGTAACAAACTATTAGCCTACGGTTTTATGAGCCAATTAGAGTAGATTGTGGTAACTATTAGCCTACTGTTTTATGAGCCAATTAGAGTAGATTGTGGTAACAAACTATTAGCCTACTGTTTTATGAGCCAATTAGAGTAGATTGTGTTAACAAACTATTAGCCTACTGTTTTATGAGCCAATTAGAGTAGATTGTGGTAACAAACTATTAGCCTACTGTTTTATGAGCCAATTAGAGTAGATTGTGGTAACAAACTATTAGCCTACTGTTTTATGAGCCAATTAGAGTAGATTGTGTTAACAAACTATTAGCCTACTGTTTTATGAGCCAATTAGAGTAGATTGTGGTAACAAACTATTAGCCTACTGTTTTATGAGCCAATTAGAGTAGATTGTGGTAACAAACAATTAGCTTACTGTTTTATGAGCCAATTAGAGTAGATTGTGGTAACAAACTATTAGCCTACTGTTTTATGAGCCAATTAGAGTAGATTGTGGTAACAAACTATTAGCCTACTGTTTTATGAGCCAATTAGAGTAGATTGTGGTAACAAACCATTAGCCTACTGTTTTATGAGCCAATTAGAGTAGCTTGTGTTAACAAACTATTAGCCTACTGTTTTATGAGCGAATTAGAGTAGATTGTGGTAACAAACTATTAGCCTTGTATTTTGTTTCAATCAAAGGGTATATCCTGCCTAGTGGCGCGCACTGTTGAGTTGGCGCATGTGGATTGTTTTTTACTTGTGTGAAGTGATAGTGTTCTATTTGTAACAATAGTAATAAGTGATGACTATTCGGTGTAGGCTACAGATCTTGATGAGATTTCATTTTAAGCAAGTGGAGTGCTCTTCGTAGTGTTGAAAGGAAAACGCCAGGAGCACACAATGATCTTAAAGTAGTTAAACCAACTTGTGGTGCTGAAGGATAGCTCCTCCAATTGGCCAGTTCAGGAACAATACTATGTGATATAGCTATTTGGTTATTGCCTAATGTAAAAACAAATACTTAGCTTAATATCATTGCACTGCTTGCGAGGAGAGCTTTATTGCGAGTAGGCATTTCATTGTATTGTGTAGCTTACATGCTCTATTATAAATGAACGTTGATTTGATTTGCTTGAACACAATACAATATACCCTATTACAGAATAAAAGAAAACAGAGAGGTGAACTATCAATTCATGTAATTTATTTGCATAGATTGAACATATTCATATCAATTGACCAAGTAGTGAACATAAATCATTACTATGTAGAATTTTTTAAACCACCATAAAATCAAGCTTTTAGTGTGATGTATTCATGCATCACAATAAACTATAACCTAAATGCATTATTACCTCAAACTTGGCCCAATTCACAGTTCCAATTGCCCATCCTAACATACCAAGCTAGAACGAGCCCTGTGTCTCAACTAATAGCCAATGTAGGCTAAGTATCCCAAGCAGGGCTACCACAACTTCCAGAGAAGGTCAGGCTCTCAGGCTTTGCGGTGGCCACTCTGGTTTGGGTGTCCTTGGCAGAACGTTGTTGCTCTAACCAAGTGGTCACATTTAGTTCTGGGTTCCACTGCGCAGAGGGGGTCCGTGGACTTTTATGAACATCAAGGCAGACACACACAGGGAAATGTTGTTTTTCAACGTTTTCATTGGCCATTGTGGTCCATCCTCCGACGGGCTTCCACAGTGCACACACACAGCTTATAGTTCTTCATCATTCTCACCACCAGAGAGAAGAAAGGGAACAAACCACCACTTACCTACCTCTAGGCTGCTATACATATTTATTTGGTTTGTCATTCTATCGTTTTTCATATAATTTTAGTGGTAATTAAATATAATTTATTTCAAATTTATCAGAATTAATTTTCCAGAAATAGTTACACCAGCTGCGTGTATTCTCAAATTGAAAAAATTGAGGGAGCGCCACTCCTTCATGCTCCGGCAGCACTACACCCCTGGTCCCCAAAGGTGTGGAACTCTCTGGGTTATGAGCAACATCACTGAGTGTGCTACTAACAATGAAGGGCAATGTTCTTTCTTCTCCAGATGTGTCCAGTGGTGTTGTCCTGTCCTGATCACACTGGACATAATGATTTCAATTAAGAACAAATTAGACTTTTCGTGCTTAGTCCCTTTCCCTCTCTAACCCTCTCCCTCCCTACATTTACATTTACATTTAAGTCATTTAGCAGACGCTCTTATCCAGAGCGACTTACAAATTGGTGCATACACCTTATGACATCCAGTGGAACAGCCACTTGCATCTAAATCTTTTTTTTTTTTGGGGGAGAAGGGGGGTGAGAAGGATTACTTACCCTTACTTACCCTATCCTAGGTATTCCTTGAAGAGGTGGGGTTTCAGGTGTCTCCGGAAGGTGGTGATTGACTCCGCTGTCCTGGCGTCGTGAGGGAGTTTGTTCCACCATTGGGGGCCAGAGCAGCGAACAGTTTTGACTGGGCTGAGCGGGAACTGTTCTTCCTCAGTGGTAGGGAGGCGAGCAGGCCAGAGGTGGATGAACGCAGTGCCCTTGTTTGGGTGTAGGGCCTGATCAGAGCCTGGAGGTACTGAGGTGCCATTCCCCTCACAGCTCCGTAGGCAAGCACCATGGTCTTGTAGCGGATGCGAGCTTCAACTGGAAGCCAGTGGAGAGAGCGGAGGAGCGGGGTGACGTGAGAGAACTTGGGAAGGTTGAACACCAGACGGGCTGCAGCGTTCTGGATGAGTTGTAGGGGTTTAATGGCACAGGCAGGGAGCCCAGCCAACAGCGAGTTGCAGTAATCAAGACGGGAGATGACAAGTGCCTGGATTAGGACCTGCGCCGCTTCCTGTGTGAGGCAGGGTCGTACTCTGCGGATGTTGTAGAGCATGAACCTACAGGAACGGGACACCGCCTTGATGTTAGTTGAGAACGTCAGGGTGTTGTCCAGGATCACGCCAAGGTTCTTAGCGCTCTGGGAGGAGGACACAATGGAGTTGTCAACCGTGATGGCGAGATCATGGAACGGGCAGTCCTTCCCCGGGAGGAAGAGGAGCTCCGTCTTGCTGAGGTTCAGCTTGAGGTGGTGATCCGTCATCCACACTGATATGTCTGCCAGACATGCAGAGATGCGATTCGCCACCTGGTCATCAGAAGGGGGAAAGGAGAAGATTAATTGTGTGTCGTCTGCATAGCAATGATAGGAGAGACCATGTGAGGTTATGACAGAGCCAAGTGACTTGGTGTATAGCGAGAATAAGAGAGGGCCTAGAACAGAGCCCTGGGGACACCAGTGGTGAGAGCGTGTGGTGAGGAGACAGATTCTCGCCACGCCACCTGGTAGGAGCGACCTGTCAGGTAGGACGCAATCCAAGCGTGGGCCGCGCCGGAGATGCCCAACTCGGAGAGGGTGGAGAGGAGGATCTGATGGTTCACAGTATCGAAGGCAGCCGATAGGTCTAGAAGGATGAGAGCAGAGGAGAGAGAGTTAGCTTTAGCAGTGCGGAGCGCCTCCGTGATACAGAGAAGAGCAGTCTCAGTTGAATGACTAGTCTTGAAACCTGACTGATTTGGATCGAGAAGGTCATTCTGAGAGAGATAGCGGTAGAGCTGGCCAAGGACGGCACGCTCAAGAGTTTTGGAGAGAAAAGAGAGAAGGGATACTGGTCTGTAGTTGTTGACATCGGAGGGATCGAGTGTAGGTTTTTTCAGAAGGGGTGCAACCCTAGTCTCTTCATTCATGTTAAACACTGTCCACATCCGTTTGAGAGGGCCTTTTACGATTTACAGCAACATTTATGGGAAATCATCTCAAGTCAACTTTGCTCAAAATGCCATGAACTTTTCCTTAGTTGTAGTAAGGGAATACCCCCCTGTATTGGACAAAAATGAATGGCATGTCATTGGCATCGGACAAACCATATACACATTGGCCAATACCACCCAATTCGGCGTTGATTCATCCAAAGTGTATTGCAAATGCCATATGGTAATTGCCAGTTGTAACACTTTAAAAATTCAACAGGGGGCAAATGCGCTCCACCGGGGTTTTTCATATTGGAGATGTAACCCAAATTAATGTCCAAAAGTAAAATTTTGAAAAATGAACTTTTTTCAAAAACTTATCACCCCTTAAAAAGTGCTTTCTGGACCGTTTTTCGAAATTCTTTCGATTTTTTTGTCAATTACACATGTGTAAGAACTGTATGAATATACTTTTGTCCAATTTTATTATCATAATTTTTTAAAAAAAAAAATATATGCGCATAAGGAATATGTTTTGTCCAATTCCAATATGATTTCATAGGAAGTCAAAGTCAAAAGTCAAAAATGTCAAAATTTTGTAAAAACTTCACACACCCATAAAAAAGTGCTTTCTGGACCGTTTTTCGAAATTCTTTCGATTTTTTGTCAATTACACATGTGTAAGAACTGTATGAATATACTTTTGTCCAATTTTATTATCATAATTTTTTTTTTTTTTTACATGCGCATAAGGAATATGTTTTGTCCAATTCCAATATGATTTCATAGGAAGTCAAAAGTCAAAAGTCAAAAATGTCAAAATTTTGTAAAAACTTCACACACCCTTAAAAAGTGCTTTCTGGACCGTTTTTTGAAATTCTTTCAATTTTTTTGTCAATTACACATGTGTAAGAACTGTATGAATATACTTTTGTCCAATTTTATTATCATATTTTTTTATATATTTTTTTAAATTGTGCATAAGGATTTTTTGTGGGCCAAATGACGTAAGAAATTTGACATGCTCAAAATCCTGCAGAAATGCAAAATTGACTGGCCTGATGAACTCGGGATGGCCGGGCAGTGATAGTTGTTCCTTTCCATCACTCGTTGTGTTGACTTCATCATGTCCATTTTGTGATGTTTTTTCACTATATAATCATATTGCAAGTGCACGTGCATTTGCAATATGTTTCAATGTGCATTTACCATATGAAATTTGACCTTGCTCAAAAATGCAAAATTGACTGGTCTGATGAACACAGGATGGCCGAGCAGTGATAGTTGTACATTTCCATCACTCGTTGTGTTGATTTCATCATCTCCGTTAGGTGATGTTTTTACACTATAGAATCATATTGCAAATGCACGTGCATTGTTGTGCAACTGGTAACCCAAAAATAAAAATATGGTTGTAAATGCATTTACCGGTCATTCTGATATTAATGCTCGCTATGGGAACACAGGATGGCCGGGCAGTGATAGTTGTACATTTCCATCACTCGTTGTGTTGATTTCATCATGTCCATTAGGTGATGTTTTTACACTATAGAATCATATTGCAAGTGCGCGCGCATTTGCAATATGTTTCAATGTGCATTTACCATATGAAATTTGACATGCTCAAAAATGCAAAATTGACTGGTCTGATGGACACAGGATGGCCGAGCAGTGATAGTTGTACATTTCCATCACTCGTTGTGTTGATTTCATCATGTCCATTAGGTGATGTTTTTTCACTATAGAATCATATTGCAAGTGCGCGCGCATTTGCAATATGTTTCAATGTGCATTTACCATATGAAATTTGACATGCTCAAAAATGCAAAATTGACTGGTCTGATGAACACAGGATGGCTGAGCAGTGATAGTTGTACATTTCCATCACCTGTTGTGTTGATTTCATCATGTCCATTTGTTTATGTTTTCTCACTTTTGCAAAGTCACTGTGCATTTGCAATATGGTTCAATGGGCAGGTACCATCACGAATTTGTCATGCTATAAAAATCCTGCAGGAATGTGAAATTGACTGGTCTGATGAACACAGGATGGCCGAGCAGTGATAGTTGTACATTTCCATCACTTGTTGTGTTGATTTCATCATGTCCATTAGGTGATGTTTTTTCACTATAGAATCATATTGCAAATGCACGTGCATTGTTGTGCAACTGGTAACCCAAAAATTAAAATATGGTTGTAAATGCATTTACCGGGACTCCTATTATCCATGCCCGCTATGGGAGTACCCTACTACGGCCCTCTATCTATGGGGGCAGTCCTGACTGCTTTATGGACTGTTTAAAATATTCTGATGGATACGCATGTTGTGCAACTGGTGATTGAAAATAGGCACCTGGTAACCCAAAAATGAAAATATGGTTGTGAATGCATTTACCGGTCATTCTGATATTAATGCCCGGTCTGATGGGAACACAGGATGGCCGAGCAGTGATAGTTGTACATTTCCATCACTCGTTGTGTTGATTTCATCATGTCCATTAGGTGATGTTTTTACACTATAGAATCATATTGCAAGTGCGCGCGCATTTGCAATATGTTTCAATGTGCATTTACCATATGAAATTTGAAATGCTCAAAAATGCAAAATTGACTGGTCTGATGGACACAGGATGGCCGAGCAGTGATAGTTGTACATTTCCATCACTCGTTGTGTTGATTTCATCATGTCCATTAGGTGATGTTTTTTCACTATAGAATCATATTGCAAATGCACGTGCATTGTTGTGCAACTGGTAACCCAAAAATAAAAATATGGTTGTAAATGCATTTACCGGTCATTCTGATATTAATGCTCGCTATGGGAACACAGGATGGCCGGGCAGTGATAGTTGTACATTTCCATCACTCGTTGTGTTGATTTCATCATGTCCATTAGGTGATGTTTTTACACTATAGAATCATATTGCAAGTGCGCGCGCATTTGCAATATGTTTCAATGTGCATTTACCATATGAAATTTGACATGCTCAAAAATGCAAAATTGACTGGTCTGATGGACACAGGATGGCCGAGCAGTGATAGTTGTACATTTCCATCATTCGTTGTGTTGATTTCATCATGTCCATTAGGTGATGTTTTTCACTATAGAATCATATTGCAAGTGCGCGCGCATTTGCAATATGTTTCAATGTGCATTTACCATATGAAATTTGACATGCTCAAAAATGCAAAATTGACTGGTCTGATGGACACAGGATGGCCGAGCAGTGATAGTTGTACATTTCCATCACTTGTTGTGTTGATTTCATCATGTCCATTAGGTGATGTTTTTTCACTATAGAATCATATTGCAAATGCACGTGCATTGTTGTGCAACTGGTAACCCAAAATAAAAATATGGTTGTAAATGCATTTAATTCTGATATTAATGCTCGTCTATGGGAACACAGGATGGCCGGGCAGTGATAGTTGTACATTTCCATCACTCGTTGTGTTGATTTCATCATGTCCATTAGGTGATGTTTTTACACTATAGAATCATATTGCAAGTGCGCGCATTTGCAATATGTTTCAATGTGCATTTACCATATGAAATTTGACATGCTCAAAAATGCAAAATTGACTGGTCTGATGGACACAGGATGGCCGAGCAGTGATAGTTGTACATTTCCATCACTCGTTGTGTTGATTTCATCATGTCCATTAGGTGATGTTTTTACACTATAGAATCATATTGCAAGTGCGCGCGCATTTGCAATATGTTTCAATGTGCATTTACCATATGAAATTTGACATGCTCAAAAATGCAAAATTGACTGGTCTGATGGACACAGGATGGCCGAGCAGTGATAGTTGTACATTTCCATCACTCGTTGTGTTGATTTCATCATGTCCATTAGGTGATGTTTTTACACTATAGAATCATATTGCAAGTGCGCGCGCATTTGCAATATGTTTCAATGTGCATTTACCATATGAAATTTGACATGCTCAAAAATGCAAAATTGACTGGTCTGATGGACACAGGATGGCCGAGCAGTGATAGTTGTACATTTCCATCACTCGTTGTGTTGATTTCATCATGTCCATTAGGTGATGTTTTTACACTATAGAATCATATTGCAAGTGCGCGCGCATTTGCAATATGTTTCAATGTGCATTTACCATATGAAATTTGACATGCTCAAAAATGCAAAATTGACTGGTCTGATGAACACAGGATGGCTGAGCAGTGATAGTTGTACATTTCCATCACTCGTTGTGTTGATTTCATCATGTCCATTTGTTTATGTTTTCTCACTTTTGCAAAGTCACTGTGCATTTGCAATATGGTTCAATGGGCAGGTACCATCACGAATTTGTCATGCTATAAAAATCCTGCAGGAATGTGAAATTGACTGGCCCGATGAACTCGGGATAGCTGGGCAGTGATTCTGGTTCATCTCCATGGCTCGTTAGGGTTGATTTCAGAATGTCACTTTTGGTGATGGTCCCTCTCCGTTTAAACATATTGCTAATGTACAAAAGTCAACTAGCAAGTCAGTGTCCATCAGTCAATTAGATGTCATTTTGACACCAAACTGATACCAATTGACACCAAACCCACTTTTTCCAACTCATTTAGAAGCCAACTATCATATATGTCAGAGCAGGCCCATAATTCACAGCGCCTTTAGTTTAAAACATAATAAAAACGTAAAACACATAGTTACGTTCTAGCTGCGGGTCCAGGTCAGACATTATGTGAAGGCCTATGTGAGGCGACCCCGAATCCCGAGTTTCGGCTCGATAGGTCCTTCGGTGCCCGAGTAAAACCCTAATTGGTGCTGAAAATCCACTTTTTTCCATGCCTTGCTATGGGGTCCTTGAATGAGCTATCGGACCGAAACGTTGGGGTCCGTCTCTATGGGCCGAGCCGGTTCCAATGCACCTAGTCTTGTGTCTCTGAGACTTTTCTAAATGTCGCCATTTTCGTAATGGTCAAAATGAATTGAAATCATTGCAAATGTACGAGGCTATTTCTCGGTCCGAGAACCTTCTAGAGCCACCTAACTCACCACGCACTATCGACCCGAGGTCTAGAACAGGTTTCTAAAGTTTCGGAACTCTAGGTCTGACGGTTCTTTTTTAGCTCGAACAAAGCTAACTATTGGAGGCACTGTCTGTCTCTACAACCCCCAATACGTCCCTCCTTCCAAGTTGTGTGTCTGTGTGATTTAGTTTTCCTTTGAAATTTTATGGGAAAAATGACTGATTTACAGTTCATGGGGGTTGCCTAATCACACATATGAAGTTTTGGACAGATCTGACTTTTTAACCCCTCGAAACAGCCCCTGAGACACCAATTAAGGCACTTCCGGTTGGCACAGGAAGCTATAAGTCAACACATATCCTCACTGGGCTATGCTTTTACAGAATCCTGTGTTTTAAGTCCTTACGTTAAGAATTGACTGATTTACACAGGGTTGAATGCACTATGTCTATCAAACTGCAGGCAGGTAATGGAAAAACACTTTTAGGGTGATTTTAACCACTTCCGGTTGGTCCAGGAAGCCTAGAATCAACACAGGTAGACCTCATACTGGCCTGATGGACTGTTATCAAAGACAGGTTCATACGGCATTCATAACCCATATAGACTTCAGGTTGAATTTAGGGGTGCAGGCAATGTATTCCTATGGGGAGAGAAGTCAATGCAAACTATTTGAAGTAAACACCTTCTTTTAACTATTAAGGGTTAATGCCACACGGTCAACGTTAGGCTTGCACGGATCGGAAGGACCTTAGGAACGTACCTGAGGTCGAATTGTGCTTCTCACCCTAACGGTTCTCTCACTGTCACCCAAAAGCAAATGACGTTGTGGGGCAGGCTTCATTTTGGGCCTACTTTTCTAATGGTCGCTGCGCTCAGACCGAGCGAGCTACGGTCAAGCGGGATATCTCGTTGAACTCGGCACGGCCTAGAGATTATGTTTATGCCATTGCCTGCTCTCTGTGTCTTTGAGAACCGCACTTTTTCACTCCATCCTTGCTGTGTGTGCGTGTGAGAGCTTTTCTTTGACATCTGTTGGGAGAAATGACTGATTTACAGTTCATGAGGGTTACCTAGTCACACATATGAAGTTTTGAAAAGATCTGACCTTTTTAACCCTTGGAAACTGCCACTGTGACATCATTAAAGGCACTTCCGGTTGGCACAGGAAGCTATAAGTAAACCCATGTCTTGATTGACATAGAAACTTACAGAATCCTGAGTTTTAAGTCCTTACGTTAAGAATTGACTGATTTACACAGGGTTGAATGCACTATGTCTATCAAACTGCAGGCAGGTAATGGAAAAACACTTTTAGGGTGATTTTAACCACTTCCGGTTGGTCCAGGAAGCCTAGAATCAACACAGGTAGACCTCATACTGGCCTGATGGACTGTTACCAAAGACAGGTTCATACGGCATTCATAACCCATATAGACTTCAGGTTGAATTTAGGGGTGCAGGCAATGTATTCCTATGGGGAGAGAAATCAATGCAAACTATTTGAAGTAAACACCTTCTTTTAACTATTAAGGGTTAATGCCACACGGTCAACGTTAGGCTTGCACGGATCGGAAGGACCTTAGGAACGTACCTGAGGTCGAATTGTGCTTCTCACCCTAACGGTTCTCTCACTGTCACCCAAAAGCAAATGACGTTGTGGGGCAGGCTTCATTTTGGGCCTACTTTTCTAATGGTCGCTGCGCTCAGACCGAGCGAGCTACGGTCAAGCGGGATATCTCGTTGAACTCGGCACGGCCTAGACATTATGTTTATGCCATTGCCTGCTCTCTGTGTCTTTGAGAACCACACTTTTTCACTCCATCCTTGCTGTGTGTGCGTGTGAGAGCTTTTCTTTGACATCTGTTGGGAGAAATGACTGATTTACAGTTCATGAGGGTTACCTAGTCACACATATGAAGTTTTGAAAAGATCTGACCTTTTTAACCCTTGGAAACTGCCACTGTGACATCATTAAAGGCACTTCCGGTTGGCACAGGAAGCTATAAGTAAACCCATGTCTTGATTGACATAGAAACTTACAGAATCCTGAGTTTTAAGTCCTTACGTTAAGAATTGACTGATTTACACAGGGTTGAATGCACTATGTCTATCAAACTGCAGGCAGGTAATGGAAAAACACTTTTAGGGTGATTTTAACCACTTCCGGTTGGTCCAGGAAGCCTAGAATCAACACAGGTAGACCTCATACTGGCCTGATGGACTGTTACCAAAGACAGGTTCATACGGCATTCATAACCCATATAGACTTCAGGTTGAATTTAGGGGTGCAGGCAATGTATTCCTATGGGGAGAGAAATCAATGCAAACTATTTGAAGTAAACACCTTCTTTTAACTATTAAGGGTTAATGCCACACGGTCAACGTTAGGCTTGCACGGATCGGAAGGACCTTAGGAACGTACCTGAGGTCGAATTGTGCTTCTCACCCTAACGGTTCTCTCACTGTCACCCAAAAGCAAATGACGTTGTGGGGCAGGCTTCATTTTGGGCCTACTTTTCTAATGGTCGCTGCGCTCAGACCGAGCGAGCTACGGTCAAGCGGGATATCTCGTTGAACTCGGCACGGCCTAGACATTATGTTTATGCCATTGCCTGCTCTCTGTGTCTTTAAGAACCACACTTTTTCACTCCATCCTTGCTGTGTGTGCGTGTGAGAGCTTTTCTTTGACATCTGCTGGGAGAAATGACTGATTTACAGTTTAGGAGGGTTACCTGGTCACACATATGAAGTTTTGGAGAGATGTGACTTTTCTAACCCTTCAAACAGACAGTGTGACCCAATTAAAGGCACTTCCGGTTGGCACAGGAAGCTATAAGTAAACACATGTCTTGATTGACATAAACACTTACAGAATCCTGAGTTTTAAGTCTTTAAGTTAAGAATTGACTGATCTATGATCTACACAGTGTTGAATGCACTATTTTCAAACTTTGAAGGTTATGGAAAAACTCCTTTTAGGGTCAATTAACCACTTCCGGTTGCTCCAGGAAGCTTAGAATCGACACAGGTAGACCTCATAGTGGTCTGATGGACTGTCATAGAAGACAGGTTCATAAGGCATTCATAACCCACATAGGCTTCAGGTTGAATTTAGAGGTGCAGGCAATGTATTCCTATGGGGAGAGAAGTCAATGCAAACTCTTTGAAGTAAACACCTTCTTTTAACTATTAAGGGTTAATGCCACACGGTCAAGGTTAGGCTTGCACGGATCGGAAGGACCTTAGGAACGTACCTGAGGTCGAATTGTGCTTCTCACCCTAACGGTTCTCTCACTGTCACCCAAAAGCAAATGACATTGAGGGCCAGGCTTCCTTTTGCGCCTTCTTTTTTCAAGGTCGCTGCACTCAGAGCGAGCTACGGTCAAGCGGGCGTCTCGTTGAACTCTGCACAGCCTGGAGACTATGGTGATGCCATTTTTTGTGTTGATTTCAGAATGCCATTTTGGTGATGGTCCCTCTCCGTTTAAACATATTGCTAATGTACAAAAGTCAACTAGCAAGTCAGTGTCCACCAGTCAATTAGATGTCATTCTGACACCAAACTGATACCAATTGACACCAAACCCACTTTTTCCAACTCATTTAGAAGCCAACTATCACATATGTCAGAGCAGGCCCATAATTCACAGCGCCATTAGTTTAAAACATAATAAAAACGTAAAACACATAGTTACGTTCTAGCTGCGGGTCCAGGTCAGACATTATGTGAAGGCCTATGTGAGGCGACCCCGAATCCCGAGTTTCGGCTCGATAGGTCCTTCGGTGCCCGAGTAAAACCCTAATTGGTGCTGAAAATCCACTTTTTCCATGCCTTGCTATGGGGTCCTTGAATGAGCTATCGGACCGAAACGTTGGGGTCCGTCTCTATGGCCCGAGCCGGTTTCAATGCACCTAGTCTTGTGTCTCTGAGACTTTTCTAAATGTCGCCATTTTCGTAATGGTCAAAATGAATTGAAGTCATTGCAAATGTACGAGGCTATTTCTCGGTCCGAGAACCTTCTAGAGCCACCTAACTCACCACGCACTATCGACCCGAGGTCTAGAACAGGTTTCTAAAGTTTCGGAACTCTAGGTCTGACGGTTCTTCTTTTAGCTCGAACAAAGCTAACTATTGGAGGCACTGTCTGTCTCTACAACCCCCAATACGTCCCTCCTTCCAAGTTGTGTGTCTGTGTGATTTAGTTTTCCTTTGAAATTTTATGGGAAAAATGACTGATTTACAGTTCATGGGGGTTGCCTAATCACACATATGAAGTTTTGGACAGATCTGACTTTTTTAACCCCTCGAAACAGCCCCTGAGACACCAATTAAGGCACTTCCGGTTGTCACAGGAAGCTATAAGTCAACACATATCCTCACTGGGCTATGCTTTTACAGAATCCTGAGTTTTAAGTCCTTACGTTAAGAATTGACTGATTTACACAGGGTTGAATGCACTATGTCTATCAAACTGCAGGCAGGTAATGGAAAAACACTTTTAGGGTGATTTTAACCACTTCCGGTTGGTCCAGGAAGCTTAGAATCAACACAGGTAGACCTCATACTGGCCTGATGGACTGTTACCAAAGACAGGTTCATACGGCATTCATAACCCATATAGACTTCAGGTTGAATTTAGGGGTAAAGGCAATGTATTCCTATGGGGAGAGAAATCAATGCAAACTTTTTGAAGTAAACACCATCTTTTAACTATTAAGGGTTAATGCCACACTGTCAACGTTAGGCTTGCACGGATCGGAAGGACCTTAGGAACGTACCTGAGGTCGAATTGTGCTTCTCACCCTAACGGTTCTCTCACTGTCACCCAAAAGCAAATGACGTTGTGGGGCAGGCTTCATTTTGGGCCTACTTTTCTAATGGTCGCTGCGCTCAGACCGAGCGAGCTACGGTCAAGCGGGATATCTCGTTGAACTCGGCACGGCCTAGACATTATGTTTATGCCATTGCCTGCTCTCTGTGTCTTTAAGAACCACACTTTTCACTCCATCCTTGCTGTGTGTGCGTGTGAGAGCTTTTCTTTGACATCTGCTGGGAGAAATGACTGATTTACAGTTCATGAGGGTTACCTAGTCACACATATGAAGTTTTGAAAAGATCTGACCTTTTAACCCATGGAAACTGCCACTGTGACACCATTAAAGGCACTTCCGGTTGGCACAGGAAGCTATAAATAAACTCATATCATGATTGGGGTATGCCTTTACAGAATCCTGAGTTTTAAGTCTTTACGTTAAGAACTGAGTTATTTACGGAGGGTTTAGTGAGTGTGTGTTATTTCAGAAAATCATAGAAAATCACAGAAATCTCGCAGAGCTCCGCAGCACACTTTAAAAAGATTCGTAAGAACAACCTGCAACTGGATCTGTAACCGTTGAAAAAAAAAACACCTATCCGTGAACATCACCAAGGTGTCGTTGTACGATTTCTCTTAAATGACGATAGATAAATGGCTGGTTCTTTTTTTATTGACACCGGAGGCTCCTTGACTTTGACGTGAAGTGGAAAAATAATTTCTCTATTTTCATTTTGGACCTTTAATCCCAGATAAATGGCCATAACTCAAAAACCGTTGAGGCCTAGACGCCATCTTGTTCGGGGCCAACTGCCCATTATGCCGCCCCTACGCTCACCGAGTTTCGGCTTCTAAATATTTTCAGTTTTCGAGATAAGGCCCCGTCGTGAATCGTGATGTTTTGTAGCAATAGCCATATGATTGCTTATGCCCTCTTGTGGGAATTTCCGGGACATGGGAAAAATGACATAAATCTTATTATTTTTGTAAAACGGAAACCGAATGTCCGACAACGTTCATTTGATGACTTCCTGGTAGGTCCGGCCCTGCCGCTCGGCCCGACGCCGTCCGCAAATTTTACAAACGATTTCGGACGTCTAGTAAGGGACCGTACATTTGCAATATGGACTTTCTCACTAACCATACAGGTACTGCCGAATTCTTCCCTTAAGGTATGCAAGTTCCCTATTCTGTTCAGTTTTTCCTGTCAAACTTTCCTTCCTCACGGCAAGGCTTCCACCTTAGGAGATTAAATGGACATGTACTGGGCGGTCTGCACATGGACATGTACCTGGCGGTGTGCACATGGACATGTACCTGGAGGTGTGCACATGGACATGTACCTGGCGGTGTGCACATGGACATGTACCTGGAGGTGTGCACATGGACATGTACCTGGAGGTGTGCACATGGACATGTACCTGGCGGTGTGCACATGGACATGTACCTGGAGGTGTGCACATGGACATGTACCTGGCGGTGTGCACATGAACATGTACCTGGAGGTGTGCACATGGACATGTACCTGGCGGTGTGCACATGGACATGTACCTGGAGGTCTGCACATGGACATGTACCTGGAGGTCTGCACATGGACATGTACCTGGAGGTCTGCACATGGACATGTACCTGGAGGTCTGCACATGGACATGTACCTGGCGGTCTGCACATGGACATGTACCTGGCGGTCTGCACATGGACATGTACCTGGCGGTCTGCACATGGACATGTACCTGGCGGTGTGCACATGGACATGTACCTGGCGGTCTGCACATGGACATGTACCTGGCGGTGTGCACATGGACATGTACCTGGCGGTCTGCACATGGACATGTACCTGGCGGTCTGCACATGGACATGTACCTGGCGGTCTGCACATGGACATGTACCTGGCGGTGTGCACATGGACATGTACCTTGCGGTGTGCACATGGACATGTACCTGGCGGTCTGCACATGGACATGTACCTGGCGGTGTGCACATGGACATGTACCTGGCGGTGTGCACATGGACATGTACCTGGCGGTGTGCACATGGACATGTACCTGGCGGTGTGCACATGGACATGTACCTGGAGGTCTGCACATGGACATGTACCTGGCGGTGTGCACATGGACATGTACCTGGAGGTCTGCACATGGACATGTACCTGGAGGTCTGCACATGGACATGTACCTGGCGGTGTGCACATGGACATGTACCTGGAGGTCTGCACATGGACATGTACCTGGCGGTGTGCACATGGACATGTACCTGGCGGTCTGCACATGGACATGTACCTGGAGGTCTGCACATGGACATGTACCTGGAGGTCTGCACATGGACATGTACCTGGCGGTGTGCACATGGACATGTACCTGGAGGTCTGCACATGGACATGTACCTGGCGGTGTGCACATGGACATGTACCTGGCGGTCTGCACATGGACATGTACCTGGAGGTCTGCACATGGACATGTACCTGGAGGTCTGCACATGGACATGTACCTGGCGGTGTGCACATGGACATGTACCTGGCGGTATGGACATGGACATTTACCTGGCGGTGTGCACATGGACATGGTCTATTGTTTTGCTCTGACTGAAGCTCCAGCAGGATTGTACTATAGAAGTACAGTGGATATAAGCAAAGCCTTAAACTACAGTGGAAATAAAGTATAGTGGAAAATAAACAAAGGCAGAGAGAGAGGACAGGATTGGGGCAGTTGCTCCTATGAGTATTCAGAAGATATCAGCTCAACAAAGCCTATAAGAACGTTGCTCTACCCCACCTCATTGTCAGCATATTTCCCTGCAAACATCTCAGCACCGCTATCTGTCTCGTAGTCAGATACCGTAGGAGACAGAGGAGGCTTCAGGCAAGTGCATGCGTCTGTAATGTAGCAGAATGGGACTGAGATAGCTGGAGGAGACCTTGGTCTGGAGAATGCACAATAAACTGTGTGTGTGTGGGGGTGTTGTGATAATGACCTGCTTAGCAGAGATATCGTCAAGTGGTGGGAGTCCACATTCCCTCCAAAAATCAACCACCCTGGAGTGCAGACTCCCCCCTACCTTCCCCACCTCACTATAACACATTTCAGCTCTACTCCCTGGGAGCACTTGGGCCTTGCACTCAAAGTTCAAACACTCCAAGATCAGAGACCATAGATAGCCTTTGCCTTGTAAACCTTGTGAAGACTTGTCACTGCTAGCTTCACATTTCTCCAGCCTGTATCTCCTAGGAACAGCCATCTTTTCAAAGCAGAGCAGAAGAGGTGCAAGTGTGGTACAGATGGTATAATAGAGGTGCCATTACATTTTCAGGACCTGCCATTATCAGTGCAGATTCATGTGTTTAAATTGTATGGCAGCCAACAGTTTGTCCACACTGTTCATGGAATTGTTCAATGCCCCAATTATGGGAAAAACTAAAACATGTTCAGAAATATTCCTGGATGTTCTGGAACAGTGGGGGAGTATTTAAAGAACATTAGCAGTGAGATTGGCAGACCAGGAACATTAGCAGACCAGACTAGAGTAGTATGCTGGGCTTGGAGTTTGGAGGTAGTACAGATCGACCAGCAGCCTTGGCGTAATCAAGAGAGTCTAACTGCTGTCAGCTGAAGCAAGGCAGATTATAATCAATGACCAAATTTACACATAAATAGGCTATATATGTTTTATTGTCACATACACACAGTAGTACGGTTAAGATCCTTGCTGAAGGCTACTGGCCCAATTCTCTAACCGCTAGGCTACCTGCAGCCCTACATGCACACCAATATCCCTGTTTTTGAGATTACGCATATAAACACCATATCAGTTTACAATAACCCAAATAAGCTCCTATCCTGGTTTTAAGAAACCCAGATAAGATGCCTGGGATATGCTGATCTTAGACGGGATACTGTGGCATGTTTACATCTTATCCCATTTACTGTTGTTAAACAGTCTGCGCAGACTCAGTTTCACATAGTATCAACTTTGAAGTTCAGATGGGAAAAGTAATAGTTGGAATAGTAACTGAAGTCTGGACTCTGACTGTAGGCCTCACATGTAGGCTATTATAACATTAACTCATGCATAATTAATTGTTTCTTGTAGTGAATGATAGACCAAATGTTAATTTTGTCTTGGGAATAGGAGTGGAGAAATATGATTTCTTTCTTTCATCTTGAGAAAATACGAATGCGTGCTTTGGGACCTGTTTGCAGCCTAAACGTGCATTTTTTTTCTGCGACATACAAAGCTGACAGTATTTCACTTTCAGTCATAAAATATGCTTCCAAGGCAAACTGAATTACTGTCAGAAACATGTTGGATTGTTTTCACAGATTTTCATTTCCTTAAAAAACCTCTTTGGGCTCGGCGTCCCGCTAGCATCCCGAAACCGGAGGGCACGCAATTCAAATAAATAATTATTAAAATGATGGATATTAAACATTTATGTACATACAAGTGTCTAATATCGGTTGAAAGATTAAGTTCTTGTTAATCTAACTGCACTGTCCGATTTACAGTAGGCTTTACAGCGAAAGCATGCCATGCGATTGTTTGAGGACGGCGCCCCACATCAAAATATTTTATTTTCTTGACAATGGCTATTCTAGAAATTTATTTTGGCCTAGCTGTTGTGATTAAGATGATTCATAGTTTGGCTCTTTAACCTTATCAGAGAGAATAGCCCTAATTTTTCTTTTTATCTTTTCTAAGTGCAGGAACAGTGTCATGAGTTTAATTTGGAATAGGAAAAACCAATATTTGACTTTGGTCCAGCTGGGTGACTCTTGTTGACAGGAAACATGTGGGCCTAACCTTTGGATAGCCTTAGGGTGCCATAGTCCTTCATTTAAAAAAACGTCATACAGAGTGCGAATTACAGAGGATGAATGAGACATGAGCTCCTCTAAAGGCAACAAAAGTTCACCTTTGGGAGGGTCATTAAATATTTATAATTTGACGAGATGCGCGCCAACGGCAAGACGCATGAATCTCACAGGAGAAAGCATCCAAGCAAGCAAAACAGCACCTGTCATACTCTTTTTAGCCAGACAGCATCAGATACATATGATACACATACTGAGACAGAGGGCCGCAGTTTCGATCACTCGGATGCTTTCTCCGGTGAGATAGATTCAACTACTTGCGAATTGAACAATTATGAAACCTTATTGAAGCATTATTTTATATGCTTTTTTTATTGTTCACATTTTTGGGGAAGTATGGCTTCCATTGGCATCCATGAATACACACACACCACTGTAGTAGGCCAATCGCTGAATGTCATTATGGTGTTTTTAACAGATGTCTCTTCCAGATGCCGACCGATTAATCGGAATGGCCGATTAATTAGGGCCGATTTCAAGTTTTCATAACAATCGGAAATCTGTACTTTTGGGCGCCGATTTCCGATGAATTTTTAATTAAAAAAAATATATATATATATATTATTTTTTTTATGCCTTTTTTTGAACTAGGCAAGTCAGTTAAGAACACATTCTTATTTTTAATGACTGCCTAGGAACTGTGGGTTAACTGCCTTGTTCAGGGGCAGAACGACAGATTTTCACCTTGTCAGCTCAGGGGTTCCAATCTTGCAACCGCACAGTTAACTAGTCCAATGCTCTAACCATCGCACTCCTCAAGTAGCCTGCCTGTTACGCGAATGTAGTAGAAACCAAGGTAAATTGCTAGCTAGCATTAAATTTATCTTGTAAAACACAATCAATCATAATCACTAATAATAACTACTGATGCAGTTTAGCAGGCAATATTAACCAGGTGAAAATTGTCATTTCTCGTTTTGTTTTCGAAATGATAGTTTCCGGATTCGATCATATTAATGACCAAAGGCTCGTATTTCTGTGTGTTATTATGTTATAATTAAGTCTGATTTGATAGAGCAGTCTGACTGAGCAGCAGCAGGCCCGTAATCATCCATTCAAACAGCACTTTCGTGCGTTTTGCCAGCAGCTCTTTGCAAGCACAGCGCTGTTTAAGACTTCAAACCTATCAGCCTAATGGCTGGTGTAACCAATGTGAAATGGCTAGCTAGTTAGCTGGGTGTGCGCTAATAATGTTTCAAACGTCACTCGCTTTTAGATTTGTAGTTATTCCCCTTGCGCTGCAAGGGCCACGGCTTTTGTGGAGTGATGGGTAACGATGCTTTGAGTGTGGCTGTTGTCTATGTGTTCCTGGTTCAAGCCCAGGTAGGGGCAAGGAGGGGGACGGAAGCTATACGGTGACACTGGCAATACTATAGTGCTTATAAGAACATCCAATAAAAGGTTTATGAAATACAAATGGTATAGAGAGAAATAGTCCTATAAATACTATATTAACTACAACCTAAAACCTCTTACCTTGGAATATTGATGTCTCATGTTAAAAGGAACCACCAACTTTCATATGTTCTCATGTTCTGAGCAAGGAACTTAAACGTTAACTTTTTTAAATGGCACATATTTTTACATGGCACATATTACTTTCTTCTCCAACACTTTGTTTTTGCATTATTTAAACCAAATTGAACACGTTTCATTATTTATTTGAGGCTAAATTTATTTTATTGATGTTTTATATTAAGTTAAAATAAGTGTTAATTCAGTATTGTTGTAATTGTCATTATTACAAATAAAAAATATAAAAAATCGTCCGATTAATCTGTATCGGCTTTTCTGGCCCTCCAATAATTGGTATTGGTGTTGAAAAATCATAATCGGTCAACCTCTAGTCTCTTCCCTTTCATGAAATGACACGTGCACAGTGCACTGTTTGGATGCTGGAATTATTTTAGAGTGGACGAACGTACGCAGCCACAGTTAGTCTACTTTTTGAAGTGATTTGTTTGAGAATCAGATTTAAACATCATTACTGGGTGTGTTCATGCCCCATTAAAATGTAATGCATTTTTGTCTTCACTATTAGGCCCATTAAAAAAATGTTGCATGCACGAGGCTCCCAAGAATGTCACGGTACAATTTGCACTCTGATGTCATAGATGTAAAAAGCAGGGATGGGGTCAATTTGGAATTTGGGGAATTTAATTAAATTCAAACAATGAATTTGAATTGAATTTGAATTGGCCACACCCCACAGGAAGCAGATTTCGAATAGAATTTGAATTGAAGGAAGTAGAAGTGAATTCAAAGCCATTCATAGCAATTCAACAGAGAAGTGAAACATGAAAGTCTCATTTAATTGGGGTGTGGCTAATTCAAATTCAAGAATTTAATTGGAATTAAAAAGCAATTAGCATCTCAATACAGAATTGACCCCAACACAGGTAGCCCTTTAGACTCGTACCCGTATACGGGTTGAAAATGGCAGACTTGGACACTGATAAACACCTAAATTGGAACGCAGTGGCTGTACTGTACTTGACGTCAGAGCTCAGGGTCTCTTCCATTAGGCTCTGTATGGGTTTTGACTGACAACCATTCTGAACTTGAGCACCTCGCGTGACAAGAAGTTGTCCCCATCCCTCCCACTAATTGGGCAACTTTTGCAAATGTTTTGATGTCTAATACCCTGACTACACAGTTCGCGTCGCGTGCGCGAGCATTGTAAAATAAATGTAGGAATATATGTTATTCAATTATTACACCCACACTGCTCGTGTGTGCCAATGAGCGTCTGCGTTGCCAAGAGCTAAAATAGAAGTCATTCCTATTTCTGACGCAGATCGCACTGCAAGTCCTGCCTCTCCCATCTCCTCATTGGTTTATAGAAGCAGGTACCCACGTGCCATCTCCTCATTGGTTATACCTACGCAGGTGATTGAAAGACTAACTGTTTTGCCAGTTGTCGTGGTAATACTATGAAAGTGTAGATGCCAATCACCATATAAGTTCAATGATGAAAAAGCCTGGGAGGAGAGATGACTAGAAACGATTCGGTTGACCGTTTTATGTGTGGATTAATTGTCGGAGTAGAGGAACTTGCGCATTTCAGGTAAAATAACAACTCAATGTTTATATCCCAGGACAAAATAGCTAGTAACAGCAAGCTAGCTAAATAGGACAAATTAGCTAGAAAGTGCAAGCTAACTAGCTAAATTGCCATACATGTTTAATGCTTTTTGGCCTGTCCACAAATTAATCTAATTGGTTCAGAGTTTATTTAGATATTTTAACCTACGTGTCGTGATCGCGTTTGGTGTAGGGGGACAAAATAAATGTATGCACGATGGCGCATGCGCGCAGCCGGTTTGGGTTCCGTGTAAGTGAGGGAAATGCTGTATATTACGAGAACCCTATTTCTTTTGGAAGATGAAATGTTGAGGATTATAATACAAGCAAGCATGTCATACAAGCAAGCCAAGCAAACGTGAGTCCAAATGTGCACTTCACATTTGCATATAATAAAACTCAGGGGTGCAACTTTGGTTTTAGAAGTGGGGGGGGCATCCCTTAAAAAATATACCAGTCAAAAGTTTGGACACACCAGACAACTACTACTTTGAAGAATCTCAAATATAAATATATTTTGATTTGTTTAACACTTTTTTGGTTACTACATGATTCCATATGTGTTATTTTATAATATAATAATATATAATAATATATGCCATTTAGCAGACGCTTTTATCCAAAGCGACTTACAGTCATGTGTGCATACATTCTACGTATGGGTGGTCCCGGGAATCGAACCCACTACCCTGGCGTTACAAGCGCCATGCTCTACCAGCTGAGCTACAAAAGGACTGTTTGATGTCTTCACTATTATTCTACAATGTAGAAAAAAGTAAAAAATAAAGAAAAACCCTTGAATGAGTAGGTGTGTCCAAACTTTGGACTAGTACTGTATATGAATATGACTGGGCATTCTAACATCTCTGTATCCATTCATCATCATCAATAACGTCTCCCAGGTCTTCCTCACATTTTTGTTTTACATGTTTTGTGTCATCGGGAAAAGCCTCTATCAACCCTTGATACAGTTTGGAAATCAACTTTGGAGGTTTGGCAGACTGCCTTAAAATAGCATCTGGCTTGTCCAGTGTTTGCTGAACAGAGAGAATAAAGTGTTGTATCTGCAAAAATTCACCTCACCTCTGTTGACTGATCTTCCCTGGCTGCCTGACCCTGCTGAGACCCCTTTCACCATTCACGTAATGTCACAATCCTCCTAAAATGAGGCATGAGAAAGAATTACTTTGGTGTACATTTATTCATTATATTATCCAAGAATAGAATCAATGGTTCAATAATTGAAATTACCATTATTCCCAGATCCCAGACTGTAGCTTTAAGCTGCTGTCCTGTAGCTACTGTAGGTCTACCCATCAATTCAAGATGAAACTTTGTCATTCACAGGCGGGAGCAGGTGTTCAGACAGACGACTTTGGGATGAAAATATTTTGGTTGTCCCACAGATAATTTTGATATGGTCCTTAAAACTTAAATATGTAAATAAATATTGATAATCAAAAAATGTAATCATTGAAAAGGATTACTCATTCATTTGTCTCTGCCTGCAAATCGTCCTCCTAAAAGGTAGGCGATATACAACAGGACTATGCAAAATGTAGCAAGTGTGTCATCATTCTTGCTGCTTCCAGTTCAGCAGCCATACCAGCGAGATCAGGTGCCTGTGTGGTCTCAATTAAATAGAGTAGGCCTATGTATACATGGGCGGAGAAGCACGGAGCATTTATCTTTGCAAGGAAATGTACTTCCTAAATAGGTCTATGATTAGGCTATAGTTTGCTACATTGCCTAGAATAGGGCTACATATTTATCACCCATATTTCTCAGTCTGATATAGGCTATAGGGCACAAAATTGCTGGGACCATGCCTGGCAAGTGATCTGTGTCACATACGCATAAAATAACATTGCGGGACTGCGGTTGGGTTTGGAACCAGTTCTTGCTGTAGCGGGTTGGAGCCGGACAGAAAGCCAGCGGGTGCGAGCAGAAGCGAGATGATAAAGATCGGTCCCACGCAGGCCTCTACTGTGCACCATGACTGTGAAGCCTGTAACTTTAGAGCTGTTTATTACTGTGTCAGTGTGAAAAATTGAGAATTAGCTTGAGAAACTGACAGATTACATTACATTGATAACTGACTAATAGAATTCACATTGCACTGAAAAGACGTCAGAATATCAATCTTCAATTGCTTGGCCGATGGTTTCATTGTTTGATTGAGGTATAGTTTGATTGAGGCAAAAATAGCAAATGTAATTATATTTTTGGCCAGCGCTCTCTGACGGTACATAAACTGCCAAGCTTGCCAAGTTCATTTTTTAACATCACAAAACAAAGGCTACAAAACATTTCTATACATACAACTGCTGTTAAATAGTAATAATAGCCACCTCATATCACTATCTGACAGATAACTAGAGGCTAGAGCAGACCTGGCTGTAGTAGCTACTCACTAGCATAGCTTTTTCATTCACCTCAGTCGAGAGGGGATGAAACATTAGCTAACTTCACACAGTTGCCTCGTTTTATATCACATTCCAATAATAAAACTGGGTGGGGGAATTAAAATTTTAGAATGGGGGGGACATGCGCCCCTGATAAAACTAATGTAATTTACATTGTCAACAGTGTGATGTTTGGATTCAGTCTTGTCAGCTGGCATGTCCTCATCTTTAGTCTAATAATTTTCCCATAATCTCCTAAATGTTCCCTTTTAATTGCTACCATGGTTGTGCATATGCTTTCCATATTTGTTCTGTAAGAAACATTTACATTTAGCCTTATCCATATAGGCCATTTATGAGTCTAAGGGGTTAAGACCTGTCAAAGAGACATCCTGCATCTATAGCAGTATAAGTCTAGCACATATTTTAAATTGGCCTGGCTCTAGAAAGTATCATTGCCTTGAAATACTGTCAGAATAAATTGTTAGAGAGAGGACTAGATGATGACACTCTTTCTTCATTACTGTCATCATGGGAGGAAGTTGGGGGGGATCAGTCCCCTGTAGGGATGTTGTGTCCTGTAGGCGTAGTGACCCTCGACTCACCCTACCCAGGCTTTGACCCTGCTCTCGTTGTTGAATGTGACCACTGCGGAGGCCATCTTGTGCGTGAGAGGAAAGCAGGGGAATCATTAGTCCAATGCTATGTCCAAATAGTTGTCACCAGCTGGGTGCCTTCCTTAGTAAGGGTTTACTATTAACCTAAAAAGAACCACATAGATGAAAGTTTGTAGTCCACACCTGTGGGTAATTCACCTTTTTTCCCACTAAATTGTCTAGTGTTTCCAGGTCAGTGGTCGTCCGTTGGGACATAGCCCACTAACTTTTGCTGAGTCACTTTGTTATTGTGCCACATTAAGAGAATGCTTCCTGCCAACCCCCCCTCTGGTTAATCTATTTTTAATTTAGATACAACATAGATCCATGAACCTCACAGAGACACGGAACATGGAAGTTACTAGCTAAAGCAGTTACAATGACGTGTACTTTACTGCTGTGTGAAAGTAGGATTCATGATGAATATGTTGATCATAATGGTTGGCAGGTAGCCTAGCGGTTAAGAATGTTGGGCCAGTAACCGAAAAGTTGCTGGTTCGAATCCCCGTGCCAACTAGATGAAACATCTGTCAATGTGTCCTTGAGCAAGGCACTTAACCCTATTTTGTCCTGTAACACGGAACCCAAACCGGCAGCACACGTGCGCTATCATGCATAAATGTATTTTGTCCCCCCACGCCAAACGCAATCACGACACGCAGGTTAAAATATCAAAACAAACTCTGAACCAATTATATTAATTTGGGGACAGGTCGAAAAGCATTAAACATTTATGTCAATTTAGCTAGTTAGCTTGCACTTGCTAGCTAATTTGTCCTATTTGGCTAGCTTGAGGTTGCTAGATAATTTGTCCTGGGATATAAACATGGAGTTGTTATTTTTCCTGAAATGCACAAGGTCCTCTACTCCGGCAATTAATTCACACATAAAACGGTCAACCGAATCGTTTCTAGTCATCTCTCTTCCTTCCAGGCAAGTTCTTCTCTTGACTTTATATTGCGATTGGCAACTTTCATAAATTAGGTGCATTACCGCCACTGACCTCGTTCGTCTTTGTCACCCACGTGGGTATAACCAATGAGTAGATGGCACGTGGGTACCTGCTTCTATAAACCAATGAGGAGATGGGAGAGGCAGAACTTTCAGCATGATCTGCGTTAGAAATAGAACCAATTTCTATTTTAGCCCGTGGCAACGCAGACGCTCGTTGGCATGCACGAGCAGTTTGGGTGCAATAATTGAATAGCATAGATTTCTAAATGTATTTTGCAATGCTCATGCACGGGATGCAAGGGGTGTGGTCATCCTGTAAGTCGCTCTGCCTAATGACTACAATGTCAATGTAAAATAATGATGATTATGTCTACATGTTAACCTGTGTCTCTTCCCTCCTCCAGGTATCTGTATCAAGTGTGGAAAGGGTGTGTATGGAGCCAGCCAAGCCTGTCAGGCCATGGGGAATTTGTACCATACCAACTGCTTCACCTGTTACTCCTGTGGTAGGTGTATATATCCCTCTGTCCTCTACTCCTACTCAGCAGCTGCATCATTGGCTGGCATCACAGATGTCCTGTATTTTCATTTCTTAGCACAACATTGATGTTGGTTGCCAGAGTGTCTTTGGGAGTTATCAGCAGAATGCTCTATTCTCTATTTGACAGGAACACGGATTATATATTGGAACTGTAGAGACGGGTTGTAGAGACGGATGATTAATCTGCAGTCAACCTGAAAAAATGTGTTTATGACTGTTGTGTGTATGTGTGTATACGTGCGTGTGCTTGCGCGTGTGTATATTTGTGTGTGTAGTGCTGCCCTGTCACCTGACTCCAATTGTCCTCTCTTGTTTCAAGTGGAGACGAGGGTGAAGTCAGAGAGAGTTTGGAGTAAGGTTGCTTTCATTCATACACTGAAGTACATGGATGCTGATCCCTTGGCTTTGGAAGAAATGCATATAATTGACATGTAATTGAATACATATACTTTCAGGTGTATTGTGTGGTTGAAGAATGAGGGGCAGTGTCTCTAATCCCGAGGTTTCTCTACAGATTCCTTTTGACCTGCTTTGAAAAGTGTACTTGATTCAGACCAGAGAGGTATACTGTAGTCTGTTTATATTGGTCAGACATTATTGCCCATCTATAATGGTTTAAACAGTACAGAAAAAGAGAATCTATACTTCTCTGTTATTCAGAATGAAATACGTTTGGTGAAATCTATCCAGAAGTGAAGCAAGTCTTCCCCTTCTTATTCTAGTGGTCTCTGTATATAGATGATAACAGGCCCATCTTGACTCTTGCGATAGTTTATTCCTAACGTAAACTCTGTGATGTATTGTTGGGTCTCTTATGAATGGGAATGTTTGCTTTTTAGAGTGTTTTCAACCCCTCTGAGAAGTTTAGTTTTAAAGTGCCTGCAGATCTCTAAACACACCTAATGATGTATCAACTTATTTGTTGACAAACTGTTTTTGTTTTACTTTTTGACTAAAATGCCACAAACGTTATTCTGTAAGATTCAGGAGCTCCATAGCAGAGAGAGTTCAGTTCTCTGAGACATTGCTGGCTGGTAGCCTTGGGCTTTGTTTAACCATGCATAATTGAGCCCTCCTCTTGGCTTGCTCCTATGGTTGCACCCTTTTTTCATGAAATGGCCAGGAATGCAAACTACCCCCCTCCACTTCAGCCGGCCTTCCCAAGAGGACCTCAATCAGACAGTCACAAAGTGTACCAGGCCTGCTTATCAGAGGGGGCCGGCCTGGCATGGGCTCTGAGCAAACAACACACACATAAACACGCACACACACACACAGAGAAAAATGTGTACGCGAGTAATTATACGCTCACACATCACGCACGCACACACACAAACACCCCCCACCCGCCCAAACATACCCACACACACTCCTCATTATTTACTAGTCTCAACTATACAGTCATAAGACATACCTCTGTGACCAGTCTCCTGTTTATTTCCTGTACTGGTGTTGATGCCCAGCGCCTGACTGGATCACCACCCACTTCCTCCTTCCACATACCTTTTGTCTGCTAGCTCACATGTATCCATGCCTATAACGGGGCACGCTAGTGATGAACTAGTTACATCTGTGTTACTGTAACACATCCTGCTTGTGCGTCTCACACCAACCAGGAGAAAACAGCCAGGGGCCTTGTATTTCTGAAACATGTTTATGATGCATTGTGGTTTCCTCAGTCACTCACCAGCTGCACCTGGCTGGCTGGCTGGCACAGGGCACACAGCTCAATGTTCTGCTGTCTGCTATGGGGATCTGTCTGGGGTATGGTAGATGGCTGCACTAAGTAGAGTTAGCCTGGCTACTCCCCATATAAATAGAATCTAGTCATTCTATTACTATGCTACTCCCTCATCTGAGTGTAAATTGTGGGATCTGGCCACGGTTTCAAATGATGTACAACAGCTTGGTGGTGTAACCCATGCTGCCTTTGGCGATGGTTCGACTACTTGATCATGACTTTCGCTGTGATTTAGTTGTGGGGTAGTTTCTGAGAGAGACTGAGTGGGTCATGGTTTTATCCTAGCTCTTAATGATATTAGAGAGACTGGGAGATTCCGTAGCTTCTGGGTTTTCTATTTGAGAGATGTGCTTGTGGCTCTGTTGGTGTCTTAACTTGGCTGTTCTCTTTAAAGAGAGACTTACTTAAAAACAATTTGGAAACAGCAGCAGGCCAGCACATGCTGACGTTGCCGGGATCAAAACATTCCTGTCTGAAGTCCCGAGCAATCTGAGTGAGTCACTACCTCCAGCATCCTTCTTTTACTTACCACAGTAGTGGGCAGGCCCTCCCTCCGCCTCTCCCTCTCTGCCTCCTCCCCCTCAGATCCCCGCTGCCTGCCTGCAGGTGATAAAGGCCCACTTGTTCTGAGAGGAGAGAGGAGAGGAGAGGGAGGGATAGAAACTGAGAGGGTGCAACATGCTTGATGTTTCCCTCCTACAGGAAGAATATGGGGATACTGAACATTTAAAATCTGGTAATCTAGGGCATTATTCAGATTATTTACATAAAGAGATATTCATTCAGTATTTATTGTGATCTCATGTCTTGGCTTAGCAACTATAGTAAAAAATAACAAAAAGTTGCCTATGGCCAACAGCCAGGTCATTAAAAGTTAACATAGTAGCATAGGGATTTTATAAATGACACAGGTAAAATGACATGTCCAGATTCCGGGCTGGTTGGCACCAGGAGTGGCAGTCAGCAGTGCTACAGTACCGCCACCAGGCATCCATGACTGGTCCACAATCTACCACTCTGACTACATGATCACAAGACTTTGATTGCTGGAGTATGACTCACTAAGGATTTTATTTTTCCTCAGAGAATGATTTTATTTGACCAGTTCACTGCAGTTTGTTGTAGTTCTCTAAAATGATTTCTGATGGGTTAAATATCTAGCTGAGAGAATCGCTCCAATTATTTCAAGATGCACGGCCCTTTATGTGCATGTCTGTGAAACGCAGCACTGAGTCATGGGAAACCAATATTGGAGCTATAAAAACTAAGTACAGTATCTTGAGTGTAAAATCCCAATCAGGGAGCCATTTGGTCCTGAACTCCATGGAAAATGCCACATGTCCCACCGTGCTCAGGGGCTGTGAGCTGAGGAGAAGAGGAGAGGAGCCCTGAGCCCCAGCCCACTGCAGCCAGCCCAGCACTTTCCTCTCCTGTGACAAAGGCTAGAGGGAGAGAGAGGGAGGCAGGGATCCCTCCCCCTCTCTATGAGGGAACGAGGGAGGGAGGGTGGTGGAGGGGGGTTGAATGGGACCAACTAGTGACCTCAGGCAGTAAGAATGTGCCCGTTTGCTCAGGCAGCCCGCTCCCTTAGCAGAGCACCACAGTCAGCGAGCGCCGAGGGCTTTGTGTTTCACCTTCCAGATGCACTCGCCAGAGCAAAGGTCACCAGACAGACACACAGCAACATGCCCTCGCCAGAGCAAAGGTCACCAGACAGACACACAGCAACATGCTCTGGCTCACTGGTGTGTTGTTGATTTGAATGTAATGCTTTTTATAAGTTTAGTCACTATGAATTAAAAGAGCTCCTCCTCTGTATTCAACAGGAAATATGTTTTTCTCTCTCGTCCAGCCTCCAACTCTAAATGCTAATAGTTCCTCGCTTTCAGGCTTAAGTCTCACCTATTGCGTGAACAGCATTCTTCGGCTGCTATAGCCATTTATGTGGGTGTTAATGTATTACTATCTCCCAGCAATGTGACACTGTGTGTGAAATACAGTGATTGCATACATTTGGGTGTAAAAAGGGGGACATGTCTTTCCCAAGCCGGGACACGCATAAAATCAATGGCAGCTCAGGACGGCAATTAAATCTGACTAATCCTGCAGATTTATGAGCTCCATGCGCTCTGTCTGCCAGGGTGAAGTCACTACGCTGCCAGAAAGAGAAGAGACTGCTGCTGCCATTTAGTGCATTTGAATGGGCATGCATTAAGAGAAGCATCACAGGGGGCGCAAAGGCCAGGGCCAGTGGGAGTGAGCATTGAGGAGAAATTCCCTTTTATCCTGTGGAATTTACTGCTACTGTGCTCATGGAGCCCCAAAATGGTGACTTTGGGGAGGGACTGACTGTTAGTATGGCCCTGCCTATACCAGACATGGGGAAATCCTTTGCTCAGGCTCCTGTATTTGGGCTGTGGTGGTGTGTGTGTGTGTGTGTGTGTGTGTGTGTGTGAGCTGTACACAATGGCAGGGGTGGGGGTGAGGAGGAGGGGGAGTTTGTAAAGCTGCTTGGACCTGGTCTGGATGGTGGGGCTGTATTGATTGTTTGCTGGTTCTAAGTAGAAGGAGTCCCATGGTGATCAATAGATGACCAGAGTATTGAAACAGTAGTGTGGACCTCAAACGAGTAAACCAACATTATGCTCCTATCATCTGCTTTAGTCACTGGTGTTTCCTGTTGACATCTGTTATCGTTGTGGCTTTAATGGAACAGAGAGGAGTCAGGGGAGTAGGAGGCAAAAAGTCAACTCCCATTACTTTTTATTCTCAGCAATGCAGTTTTGGATAATGTATTTCAAATATCATCAGGAGAACCCCTGGAGCATTTCAGCATTGCTCAAAAGGCTGGAAACACTATTTCCTTGATTTATTAACTTTCTTATAGCCTACGGGTTGGGTAAAATCACATAGCAACATTTTTACAGTCTTCACTTTGACAGGGTCTGATACAGGAACACTTCTATACCCCAGCTCACACACTTACTTCTCTTCTTCAGGGAGGAGGCTGAGAGGTAAAGCTTTCTACAACGTCAACGGCAAGGTCTACTGTGAAGAGGACTTCCTGGTGAGTTACAACATCTGTTGTCCCTGCATGCCTCCTTATGCACATGCATTTATGTTTATGTTCTGTTCATTATGCAGATGTTCAGAGGTTGAGTTCTCCATGTCCTTCATACACACTCACCCCTCGATGACAGACTTGGGAGAGGAGCGGTTGCACATTCAAAACCCTCCAGAGAAAACAGACTTTCACTGCTACAATTAAAGTTAAGCACCACCCCTCCAATTCCCACTAATTTCCCCCAAATTTCCCCAAGGAGCACAATTACCCCACTGCTCTCATCCCATTACTCCCCAGCACTTAGAATTATAGAGGGAGGCAGAGTGGCTGTGGGCAGCTGCAGGCCTCAGACGGCCTCCTGTATGATGTATCCATCTGCCCAGGTTGCACACAATGGGAAACAGACACAAGTTATTAGTATGTATTGATCTCTTATAGACGTCCGTCAATCTATAATCAATGGGAACCAGGTGTTTTATAGCAGTCATTTTTGTCTTCCAAAAAAATACAGACCTTATTACTACTGAATTAGGTTGTTCGGTTGCCATTTACTTACTTAATGTAAATGATTCACTCCATTACACATACACATTGCCCATTGGCCTCTAAAACAGACTTTCAATTGGTTCAGAGGATGAGTGCTAAGACTGGTATTGGGTTTCCTCATACTATAGATGTAAAGAATAGATCCTAAAGGGATCAGATGGTGGGTGTGATAAAGTCCCTAGCTTTCTCAGAGTATTGACCACCAGCTCTGCCCCGTCATCGGGGCAGATGGTCTGTCTTGGTGGGTTAAAGTGGAAATCTGGAGTCACCCTTCCCATGCACCCCTCACCACCGCATCTCCACCTGCTGCCCCTGTCCCATCATTACCCTCCCCCTCCTCTCATCAGGCCATGACCTCAGGGTCATGCGCTTTGCAGATGGTCACTATGGGACAAACATAACGATGGTAATGCATGTATAACTCACATTTAAATCCCTCATTGACTTCAGTGTGATATCTTATGTTCAAGTTACACATGTCTTACCTGGAGTTCGGGTACATCTCCTTGTGTTTGTGTGACTGTGGTGCAGACTTTTGGAGACCACCAATAGTAGAGAGCTGAGGACTGGATGTGTGCTGTACTCCTTCTGTTAGTAGAGTGCTCTGATGGGTTTGGTTGAGGACAGGTATCGTTACAGCAATGCCACTGGTCTCTTATATACATCTCAACCAAGAGAGGAGACAAAGGAAAAAGGACCAACTCCTTTCACATCAATATAAAGAGACCAGCAGCACCCCCTATAGATGGTGTCATTTAGGCTGTACTCTGGGTCCCTACATTTAGGTCATAGTGTTAGGGGTTCTCAAACCAGGGTTGGGGTCAATCCCAATTGAATTTGAAATTCCAATTAAATTCTTGAAATCATTTAAGAAGTGGATAATTTACATTGAAAACAATTCAAATTAAATTGGAATTGACTTGGAATTAGACTATTTGGACTGTTTGAATTGAAATGGAATTGTTCAGGAAAATATTAAATTGGGAATTTAACTTAACATTGGAATTGACTTAACATTGGAATTGAGAGGAATTGAATTATCTCTGAATTCAAAGACTGACATACAATTAAATCTGAATTAAATGGAATTTACAGAGAGAAGGAAATTAGAATTTAGTTTGTAGAATTAACCCCAACCCTCTCTCAAACACTTAAAGGTGTCAAATTTAGCCATCCTCTCTTTTGTAATGCTGCACTCCCAAGTCTCAACCATACACAGTTAACATTCACCATGTAACAGTTTCCATTGCTACATGTTAGAATATTAACAAACCCAGTGATAAGTTTCTTTTTTAATCTCCCACAGTACTCTGGCTTTCAGCAGACGGCAGAGAAGTGCTTTGTATGTGGTCACCTCATCATGGAAATGGTAAGAAATAACCTAATACTGTAGGAGGGCCTGCTAGATAGTGATAGGAGACAATCAGCAGAACAGTATGCCTGTCCCTCTCTGGGATCTCTCTTTAGCAGTACTGTATCTCTGGTTGACATGTGGCATCATACCTCCTAGTTTAGTTTTGTTTCTGTATCTGAATGCCAACGGGCTGGTGTGATTGACTCCTACTGAGGCCTCAATCTCTAGCCTTACTGTTATCTGTGTGTGTGTGTGTGTGTGTGTGTGTGTGTGTGTGTGTGTGTGTGTGTGTGTGTGTGTGTGTGTGTGTGTGTGTGTGTGTGTGTGTGTGTGTGTGTGTGTGTGTGTGTGTGTGTGTGTGTGTGTGTGTGTGTGTGTGTGTGTGTGTAGATCCTGCAGGCACTAGGCAAGTCCTACCACCCTGGCTGCTTCCGGTGTGTGGTCTGCACGGAGGGTCTGGACGGAGTACCTTTCACTGTGGACGTGGAGAACAACATCTACTGTGTTAAAGACTACCACACGTAAGGACATGTGTCTCTCAAATATAATGCCAACATGTGATGAAGTCTGCATGCAAGAGTTTCTTCATTCCACAGTACTCTTTAAATCCTGGTTTGTGCTGAAACTGATATAAATTATGCAGCATGTACAGTACCAAGATTTAACTTCTACTCTGTTTCCCCACACAGGGTCTTTGCCCCTAAATGCGCCTCATGCAACCAGCCGATCCTCCCTGCTCAGGTAATGATAAGCCAATGACTGCTTGTATCCTCTTAGCTCCTGTCACTAGTTGTCAGAGTCATATATAATATATACTGTCGAGGGTTGGGCCAATGCGGTTTCTGTCTGAACGTTCCGAGATTGCCATTTTCTCCTCCATAGCCGTTGATAATTGACGCTTCCAAGCTGTGCTGTTTATTTCTGATAGTTTTCAAAACCTATGAAGATATATAGTGAAGGCAGATGAGCAATTAGTTGACACCACAACACAGTACCTACATGGATACACTTTATCCCCAGTGCTAATCTATAAAAACGTCTGTTCAATTCGCTGCTCTGTTTTGCTTGTTTACAGTGGGTCATTTCATAGGGAATTGTCAGAGGCGCTCTCATATTGTTACAACTACTACATTTTGAGAATAAAGGCACTAACATGGTGTCCGTTCTAAAAACCCATGGCGTCCGTTCTGACCCAACTCTCTTAATATCCAGCTCTGGTTGTTGGTGCCAGTGGAGACGGGGGGGTCTGACTGACTGTGTGTGTTTCCTGACAGGGCTCTGAGGAGACCATCAGGGTGGTGTCCATGGACAAGGACTACCATGTGGAGTGTTATCACTGTGAGGTGAGACAATGTCATTACCACCCTGTTTGTGTGTCTTGTCTTATTTATGTGTTGAATGTAAACAGCACATTGGCTATGATCATTAATCCATTTTAGTGTAAATGCTACGGCAGTGTGGGTGTATGTTTCTGTGAGTATGTGCACTACACACACAAACTGATCCTGAGTGTGGGGCAACCCAACGTGGTGACTCATTGTCCAGGCACATTCCAGAGTTGACCTGTGGGAGAGGAGAGGGTAGGGCTGATAGCGCTGGACTCAGCTGGACATCAGACCAGGGGTTGTTGTTGGACTACCCTGGAATCTCAGCACTCTGAGAGACCGCTCAGACCACTTACTCACTCAGACACATGTACAGGAAATCATCCCACGTGACCTACAAACCTCAGTGTAATCAAAGTAATTAGTGAAGTCAGCCAAATTGAATTCCTGACAGTGCATTCATTAACACAGCAGTTTAATGATAGCTGTGTCAAGTGTGAGTCATTGTAACCAGGGCTCAAATAAAGTGTGATTGTAAGTGTGTGTGAGTTTGATCAAGAATTCCATGTTTAATGGCAAAAGCTGGTTGACTCATTTCATTATCACACATTCCAGGGAATAGCTCGTATCCCGTCTAGGTGAGTGATAAAGGTATTATGTAGACAATAGGTAATCATTCAGCAGCCTCTGTGGGGTTGATGATCATTACAGGGGTCTAAAGTCCAGGTCGGCAGGGGATGGAAAATTCATCACATATTTAAAAAATGGTTAAGAGCCCCGTATGTCATTTAAATAAAAAAAATTAACCAGGCAAGTGAGTTAAGAACAAATTCTTCTTTACAATGTTGGCCTCGGAACAGTGGGTCAACTGCCTTGTTCAGGGGCAGGACGACAGATTTTTACCGTGTCAGCTCGGGGATTAGATCTAGCAACCTTTCGGTTACTGGCCCAACGCACTAACTTCATACCCAAACTCCGCCTCTTCGTAAACTTGACAGGAATACCCATCAGTGGCCTCTCATATCAGTCGAGAGGTATAAAAGGTACAGTAAATATTTGAAATATGGATAGTTTTGATATCCAGCACCTGCTCAAAGGCATTGGATGGGTGTAGGGCTGGGCAATATGGCCAAAATCTCATATCCCGATATAGGTAAGTTCATATCTCGATAACGATACACATCATGATATAGCACATTTTCTGTAATAAATAAATAGCTTATATTAAATGACCACATGTAAAGGCCTATTTCCTATTACATTTTGAATTATACTCAACAAATAAAAGGTACCCACTCATGTTTGAATATTTCTCCTTTTATTTAGAACCTTTGTGCAAATTCTCAACTAAAATATGAATGTATAAAATCTTAAAAGGTCAATAGAATACACTTAAACTATAGTTGCAAACAAAATAAAAATAGGCCTAAAATATATATATATATATTGGGGGGGCTTGCCTGTTTTGCATGTTATTTTGGCATTAATACATGTTACATATCAATTTGTATTTGGTACCTTGGGTCGAGTGTTAGCACATGAAACCCCTGTTTCTGGACCGTGTAAATTGGGGCCATGTCTTTGCAGATGTAAGTTGTAACGGCAGCTGTTATCTCTTCCATCTTCCTGATGCTTTGCCATATGCTGTGCAAAAGCCTCTGGCAACGTCTGAGTCGGGGGTTTGTTTTGAGCACTCGACTGTACTTGTTTGGGTCTCATCTGTAGACTCTCTCCATACTGTTTCACATGATTCTTGCGTAGGTGGTAAAAGAGGTTAGTGGTGTTTGAGCCTGTTGTCGGGACCGTGTAGGTGGTAAGAGGTTAGTGGTGTTTGAGCCTGTTGTCGGGACCGTGTAGGTGGTAAGAGGTTAGTGGTGTTTGAGCCTGTTGTCGGGACCGTGTAGGTGGTAAGAGGTTAGTGGTGTTTGAGCCTGTTGTCGGGACCGTGTAGGTGGTAAGAGGTTAGTGGTGTTTGAGCCTGTTGTCGGGACCGTGTAGGTGGTAAAAGAGGTTAGTGGTGTTTGAGCCTGTTGTCGGGACCGTGTAGGTGGTAAGAGGTTAGTGGTGTTTGAGCCTGTTGTCAGGACCGTGTAGGTGGTAAAAGAGGTTAGTGGTGTTTGAGCCTGTTGTCGGGACCGTGTAGGTGGTAAAAGAGGTTAGTGGTGTTTGAGCCTGTTGTCGGGACCGTGTAGGTGGTAAAAGAGGTTAGTGGTGTTTGAGCCTGTTGTCGGGACCGTGTAGGTGGTCAGAGGTTAGTGGTGTTTGAGCCTGTTGTCGGGACCGTGTAGGTGGTAAAAGAGGTTAGTGGTGTTTGAGCCTGTTGTCGGGACCGTGTAGGTGGTAAGAGGTTAGTGGTGTTTGAGCCTGTTGTCGGGACCGTGTAGGTGGTAAAAGAGGTTAGTGGTGTTTGAGCCTGTTGTCGGGACCGTGTAGGTGGTCAGAGGTTAGTGGTGTTTGAGCCTGTTGTCGGGACCGTGTAGGTGGTAAAAGAGGTTAGTGGTGTTTGAGCCTGTTGTCGGGACCGTGTAGGTGGTAAAAGAGGTTAGTGGTGTTTGAGCCTGTTGTCGGGACCGTGTAGGTGGTAAAAGAGGTTAGTGGTGTTTGAGCCTGTTGTCGGGACCGTGTAGGTGGTAAAAGGGGTTAGTGGTGTTTGAGCCTGTTGTCGGGACCGTGTAGGTGGTAAAAGAGGTTAGTGGTGTTTGAGCCTGTTGTCGGGACCGTGTAGGTGGTAAAAGAGGTTAGTGGTGTTTGAGCCTGTTGTCGGGACCGTGTAGGTGGTAAAAGAGGTTAGTGGTGTTTGAGCCTGTTGTCGGGACCGTGTAGGTGGTCAGAGGTTAGTGGTGTTTGAGCCTGTTGTCGGGACCGTGTAGGTGGTAAAAGAGGTTAGTGGTGTTTGAGCCTGTTGTCGGGACCGTGTAGGTGGTAAAAGAGGTTAGTGGTGTTTGAGCCTGTTGTCGGGACCGTGTAGGTGGTAAAAGAGGTTAGTGGTGTTTGAGCCTGTTGTCGGGACCGTGTAGGTGGTAAAAGAGGTTAGTGGTGTTTGAGCCTGTTGTCGGGACCGTGTAGGTGGTAAAAGAGGTTAGTGGTGTTTGAGCCTGTTGTCGGGGCCTGCGGCATATTTTTGCAGAGGACGGTTTTCTGGTCTGTGTCAAACTTTTCATACCCAAACCACGTCCACGTGACCTTAGTATCCCCTCTTTTCAGGTTTGTTTGTGTTACAAATTTCCGTGTGGAAGCTCCAAAAGTGTCTCTGTGCTCTGTCCAGCTCAGCAGTTCACTGAGTCTCTCTCTCCCTCGGTGTTGTAGGACTGTGGCCTCCAGCTAAATGATGAGGAGGGTCACCGCTGTTACCCCTGGATTGCCACCTGCTCTGTCACGGCTGTCACATCCGCAAGCTAAAGGTCCCGGTACCCACCCACCCGCCCCCAGCTACCCACTACACGTCACTGAGCTGTGAGAGGAACCAACTAAAACCCACCGCTGACCCGCCTCCCAGGTGACCTGAGACAACATAGCAGAAAGAAGAAGGAATCCCCCGCCCACGGAATCCCGGGAACTTCGGAACAGACAGACCCTGGGAGACTTCGCTCTCTACTTGCCGGCCGTGCCCTGGGGAGAGGAGATAGATACAGGGCCATGGACAAGTCACAAGACCGGGCTGGGAGAGAGTCCAGTCCATCTCTCTCTCTCTCTCTCTCTCTCTCTCTCTCTCTCTCTCTCTCTCTCTCTCTCTCTCTCTCTCTCTCTTTATTTCTCTCTCTCTCTCTCTTTATTTCTCTCTCTCTTTATTTCTCTCTCTCTCTCTTTCTCTTATTTCTCTCTCTCTTTCTCTCTCTCTCTCTCTCTCTCTCTCTCTCTCTCTCTCTCTCTCTCTCTCTCTCTCTCTCTCTCTCTCTCTCTCTCTCTCTCTCTCTCTCTCTCTCTCTCTCTCTCTCTCTCTCTCTCTCTCTCTCTCTCTCTCTCTCTCTCTCTCTCTCTCTCATCAGTTTTTTCTCTCCTCCTTTTGGTCTGTGAACAGTGAAGCAGGCTGAGGCCCCAGCCCACCCAGATACCCTGGCTGACGTCAGCACAATGACCCCTGCACATTCATCACAGTGGGGACTGGCCTGGATGGAGGGAGGCGGCCACTCTCTCTCTGTCCCTCTCTCCATCGCTCTCTTTTTTACTGCCTTTCTGTTTTCTTCATTCCTTCGAGCTGAAGCCCAATGCCATGATGCATTTACTGCTCCTCTGTCAGAGAGAGAGAGAGCTGGACAGCGTCTCTGCCAGGAGGCTGGGAGGCCATGAAGCAGGCCGCTACATAACATTCCAGCACTGTCTGGCAGGGTTAGAGGGTTGGACATGCTGTGCCTTCAGAGTGGCCTTCCACTGAGAAACCTTACCGCATGGTGACAGTGACAATGGCACAATCCAGCTAGCTACGGCTCCTTTTGGCTATGCAAGGGTACCGAGTCTACCAGCAACAACCGAGCTCCTTCATGTGACTCTGTGACACACTCTCCTGTACCATCCCTTCATGTGACTCTGTGACACAGTCTCCTGTACCATCCCTTCATGTGACTCTGTGACACAGTCCCCTGTACCATTCCTTCATGTGACTCTGTGACACAGTCTCCTGTACCATCCCTTCATGTGACTCTGTGACACAGTCCCCTGTACCATTCCTTCATGTGACTCTGTGACACAGTCTCCTGTACCATCCCTTCATGTGACTCTGTGACACAGTCCCCTGTACCATCCCTTCATGTGACTCTGTGACACAGTCTCCTGTACCATCCCTTCATGTGACTCTGTGACACACCCTCCTGTACCATCCCTTCATGTGACTCTGTGACACAGTCTCCTGTACCATCCCTTCATGTGACTCTGTAACACAGTCTCCTGTACCATCCCTTCATGTGACTCTGTGACACAGTCCCCTGTACCATCCCTTCATGTGACTCTGTGAACAGTCTCCTGTACCATCCCTTCATGTGACTCTGTGACACAGTCCCCTGTACCATCCCTTCATGTGACTCTGTGACACAGTCTCCTGTACCATCCCTTCATGTGACTCTGTGACACACTCTCCTGTACCATCCCTTCATGTGACTCTGTGACACAGTCTCCTGTACCATCCCTTCATGTGACTCTGTGACACACCCTCCTGTACCATCCCTTCATGTGACTCTGTGACACAGTCTCCTGTACCATCCCTTCATGTGACTCTGTAACACAGTCTCCTGTACCATCCCTTCATGTGACACACCCTCCTGTACCATCCCTTCATGTGACTCTGTGACACAGTCTCCTGTACCATCCCTTCATGTGACTCTGTGACCATCCCTTCAGTCTCCTGTACCATCCCTTCATGTGACTCTGTAACACAGTCTCCTGTACCATCCCTTCATGTGACTCTGTGACACAGTCTCCTGTACCATCCCTTCATGTGACTCTGTGACACACCCTCCTGTACCATCCCTTCATGTGACTCTGTAACACAGTCTCCTGTACCATCCCTTCATGTGACTCTGTGACACACCCTCCTGTACCATCCCTTCATGTGACTCTGTGACACAGTCTCCTGTACCATCCCTTCATGTGACTCTGTGACACAGTCTCCTGTACCATCCCTTCATGTGACTCTGTGACACACCCTCCTGTACCATCCCTTCATGTGACTCTGTGACACAGTCTCCTGTACCATCCCTTCATGTGACACACCAGTCTCCTGTACCATCCCTTCATGTGACTCTGTGACACAGTCTCCTGTACCATCCCTTCATGTGACTCTGTGACACAGTCTCCTGTACCATCCCTTCATATGACTCTGACACACCCTCCTGTACCATTCCTTCATGTGACTCTGTGACACACCCTCCTGTACCATCCCTTCATGTGACTCTGTGACACAGTCTCCTGTACCATCCCTTCATGTGACTCTGTGACACAGTCTCCTGTACCATCCCTTCATGTGACTCTGTGACACAGTCTCCTGTACCATCCCTTCATGTGACTCTGTGACACAGTCTCCTGTACCATCCCTTCATGTGACACAGTCTCCTGTACCATCCCTTCATGTGACTCTGTGACACAGTCTCCTGTACCATCCCTTCATGTGACTCTGTGACACAGTCTCCTGTACCATCCCTTCATGTGACACAGTCTCCTGTACCATCCCTTCATGTGACTCTGTGACACAGTCTCCTGTACCATCCCTTCATGTGACTCTGTGACACACTCTCCTGTACCATCCCTTCATGTGACTCTGTGACACAGTCTCCTGTACCATCCCTTCATGTGACTCTGTGACACAGTCTCCTGTACCATCCCTTCATGTGACTCTGTGACACAGTCTCCTGTACCATCCCTTCATGTGACTCTGTGACACAGTCCCTGTACCATCCCTTCATGTGACTCTGTGACACAGTCTCCTGTACCATCCCTTCATGTGACTCTGTGACACACCCTCCTGTACCATCCCTTCATGTGACTCTGTGACACAGTCCCCTGTACCATTCCTTCATGTGACTCTGTGACACAGTCCCCTGTACCATCCCTTCATGTGACTCTGTGACACAGTCTCCTGTACCATCCCTTCATGTGACTCTGTGACACAGTCTCCTGTACCATCCCTTCATGTGACTCTGTGACACAGTCCCCTGTACCATCCCTTCATGTGACTCTGTGACACAGTCTCCTGTACCATCCCTTCATGTGACTCTGTGACACAGTCTCCTGTACCATCCCTTCATGTGACTCTGTGACACAGTCTCCTGTACCATCCCTTCATGTGACTCTGTGACACAGTCTCCTATACCATCCCTTCATGTGACTCTGTGACACAGTCTCCTGTACCATCCCTTCATGTGACTCTGTGACACAGTCTCCTGTACCATCCCTTCATGTGACTCTGTGACACAGTCTCCTGTACCATCCCTTCATGTGACTCTGTGACACAGTCTCCTGTACCATCCCTTCATGTGACTCTGTGACACAGTCTCCTGTACCATCCCTTCATGTGACTCTGTGACACAGTCCCCTGTACCATCCCTTCATGTGACTCTGTGACACAGTCTCCTGTACCATCCCTTCATGTGACTCTGTGACACAGTCCCCTGTACCATTCCTTCATGTGACTCTGTGACACAGTCTCCTGTACCATCCCTTCATGTGACTCTGTGACACAGTCCCCTATACCATCCCTTCATGTGACTCTGTGACACAGTCCCTGTACCATCCCTTCATGTGACTCTGTGACACAGTCTCCTGTACCATCCCTTCATGTGACTCTGTGACACAGTCTCCTATACCATCCCTTCATGTGACTCTGTGACACAGTCTCCTGTACCATCCCTTCATGTGACTCTGTGACACAGTCTCCTGTACCATCCCTTCATGTGACTCTGTGACACAGTCTCCTATACCATCCCTTCATGTGACTCTGTGACACACCCTCCTGTACCATCCCTTCATGTGACTCTGTGACACAGTCTCCTGTACCATCCCTTCATGTGACTCTGTGACACAGTCTCCTGTACCATCCCTTCATGTGACTCTGTGACACAGTCCCCTGTACCATCCCTTCATGTGACTCTGTGACACACCCTCCTGTACCATCCCTTCATGTGACTCTGTGACACAGTCTCCTGTACCATCCCTTCATGTGACTCTGTGACACAGTCTCCTGTACCATCCCTTCATGTGACTCTGTGACACAGTCTCCTGTACCATCCCTTCATGTGACTCTGACACACCCTCCTGTACCATCCCTTCATGTGACTCTGTGACACAGTCTCCTGTACCATCCCTTCATGTGACTCTGTGACACAGTCTCCTGTACCATCCCTTCATGTGACTCTGTGACACAGCCTCCTGTACCATCCCTTCATGTGACTCTGTGACACAGTCTCCTGTACCATCCCTTCATATGACTCTGACACACCCTCCTGTACCATTCCTTCATGTGACTCTGTGACACACCCTCCTGTACCATCCCTTCATGTGACTCTGTGACACAGTCTCCTGTACCATCCCTTCATGTGACTCTGTGACACAGTCTCCTGTACCATCCCTTCATGTGACTCTGTGACACACCCTCCTGTACCATCCCTTCATGTGACTCTGTGACACAGTCTCCTGTACCATCCCTTCATGTGACTCTGTGACACAGTCTCCTGTACCATCCCTTCATGTGACTCTGTGACACAGTCTCCTGTACCATCCCTTCATGTGACTCTGTGACACAGTCTCCTGTACCATCCCTTCATGTGACTCTGTGACACACCCTCCTGTACCATCCCTTCATGTGACTCTGTGACACAGTCTCCTGTACCATCCCTTCATGTGACTCTGTGACACAGTCTCCTGTACCATCCCTTCATGTGACTCTGTGACACAGTCTCCTGTACCATCCCTTCATGTGACTCTGTGACACAGTCTCCTGTACCATCCCTTCATGTGACTCTGTGACACAGTCTCCTGTACCATCCCTTCATGTGACTCTGTGACACACCCTCCTGTACCATCCCTTCATGTGACACAGTCTCCTGTACCATCCCTTCATGTGACTCTGTGACACAGTCTCCTGTACCATCCCTTCATGTGACTCTGTGACACAGTCTCCTGTACCATCCCTTCATGTGACTCTGTGACACACCCTCCTGTACCATCCCTTCATGTGACACAGTCTCCTATACCATCCCTTCATGTGACTCTGTGACACACTCTCCTGTACCATCCCTTCATGTGACTCTGTGACACAGTCTCCTGTACCATCCCTTCATGTGACTCTGTGACACACCCTCCTGTACCATCCCTTCATGTGACTCTGACACACCCTCCTGTACCATCCCTTCATGTGACTCTGTGACACAGTCTCCTGTACCATCCCTTCATGTGACTCTGTGACACAGTCTCCTGTACCATCCCTTCATGTGACTCTGTGACACAGTCTCCTGTACCATCCCTTCATGTGACTCTGTGACACAGTCTCCTGTACCATTCCTTCATGTGACTGCGCCAGTGCTACTTGGCATAGCGGATGTTTGTGGCACCAAATGCTCTGTCAGTAGCCACAGCGCTAGCCTGGGCTTGCACTCATTCCACTTAGCAGTCTTAGAAGACGTGACCTTCGAGAGATTCACAAGCAGTGTCTCAACGATTATATAACAAGATAAAAAGTTAGAAGCACGTAGATTGCCTATATATTTTGCAGACATTTTCCACATAAGATTCTAGAAGTGTAGTGTATTTTCTTGCTGCGTTATTATTATCAAATGGAATCGGAGGCCAAACGAGCTGTCGCCGTCTTAACGGTCCTCTGAAGGGTATTGGTCCGTTGTTTAATTTCTCCTCAAGGACACATGTCCTAGAGGCCTCTGTGTTGTCGTTGGTCATGCCATCCACAGACCTGTTAACATGTACAGTTCCACACACTGGTTATTTGACCCATATGGTAGCACTGAGTAAGTGAGTGTCTGACCATCGAGAGTCCCCACATATCCTCCTCATGCATACGTTACTGTGTCATACCTACTGGTTGATCTGATTGTCTGGTTGGTTGTGGGAGTTGCTGGTCCAACCCATGCCTCTGGGAATCCATCCCCTGTTTTCCCTCGCTGGTTGTGTGCATCTGTGTGTGTGTGTCCTGTGTGTGTTGTGTGTGTGTGTGTGTGTGTGTGTGTGTGTGTGTGTGTGTGTGTGTGTGTGTGTGTGTGTGTGTGTGTGTGTGTGTGTGTGTGTGTGTGTGTGTAGTGTGTTAGTCTGTTGGTCTGTAGACACTGAGTGTACTAAACATTAAGAACTGCTCTTTCCATGGCATAGACTGACCAGAGGAATCCAGGTGATGTCACTTGTTAAATCCACTTCAATCGGTGTAGTTGAAGACAGGTTCAACCTGATTTTTAAGCCTTGAGACAATTGAGACATGGATTGTGTTTTGTGTGCCATTCAGAGGGTGAATGGGCAAGACAAAAATATTGAAGTGCCTTTGAACGGGTTATGGTGTAGGTGTCAGGTGCACCGGTTTGTGTTAAAGACTGTAACGGTGCTGGGTTTTTCACGTGTCTATCAAGAATGGTCCACCAGCCAAAGGACATCCAGCCAACTTGACACAACTGTGGGAAGCATTGGAGTCGACATGGACCAGCATCCCTCCGGAACACTTTGGACACCTTGTAGAGTCCATGTCTGATGAATTGAGTGCAAACGTGGTGTAACTCAATATTAGGAAGGTGTTCTTAATGTTTGGTATACTCAGTGTGTACAGAAGTGTGTGTGTGTGTGTGTGTGTGTGTGTGTGTGTGTGTGTGTGTGTGTGTGTGTGTGTGGTGTGTGTGCGTGCGTGCGTGCGTGCGTGCCATGGCATAGTGCCAGAGGTGCGGTGATGTCACTTGTTAAATCCACTTCAATGCGGTGTAGTTGAAGACAGGTTCAACCTGATTTTTAAGCCTTGAGACAATGAGACATGGATTGTGTTTTGCGTGCGTTCAGAGGGTGAATGGGCGTGCGTGCGTGCCTTTGCGGCGTTATGGTGTGCGTGCGGTGCGCCGGTTTGTGTTAAAGACTGCGTGCGGTGCTGGGTTTTCACGTGTCTATCAAGAATGGTCCACCAGCGGACATGCAGCCAACGTGCGTGCGTGCGGCGTGCGTCGACATGGACCAGCATCCCTGCGTGAACACTTTGCGTGAGTCCATGCTGATGAATTGAGTGCGTGGTGCGTGCGTATTAGCGAAGCGTGTTCGTTTGCGTATACGTGCGTGCGTACAGAAGTGCGTGCGTGCGTGCGTGCGTGCGTGCGTGCGTGCGTGCGTGTGCACCAGTGGCAGTGCCATGGTGCATGTACCTTGTTGAGTGAGCAGGACAACAGCCATCCAGCTCCACAAAACGACCCATGCTCTCTCAATCTCTCCCCAACAGAAAGGATGGTTTAAGGCTCTGACTCAGGCCTACCCAGTACCTGCTCACAGTAGCCTAGTCAGAGGAACTGTCCTCTCATACTACTGAATCTAACAGACAAGGAGGCTGACGTAGAGATTACGGAGAGGAGTGGCCCACACAGGCATCATGTGCTTTCTGATGTATCCCTCGATGAGATTCTTTGGAATGTAATTATTAGTGTATGTTTGGCAAACTGTTGTTTAATTTTTGCTCTGCTCCCAGTTGTACATTTACAGAAGTGAAAAGGCTAGTATCCCTGGAGTACATGTTTTTTGCTGGGAAATTCCCTTTGATGGTAGATAAACTGAATCTCAGCATAGTATGACGAGACTCCTAGTCAAGGAATGTGTAATATACTTGAAGAATGAGGCAATGGCATTTTCTGAACTGTAGTTTGAATAGTACAATAAGACCCACTCATATCAATCTCAAATCATTTTTCATTAAAGCAGAAAATGTTTAAACTTGACAAGAGTTGATCCCTTTTAACGATGTCTTAATACACCTCTTTTAAAAAATACTACTTCAGTTCCATTTCTATTGCATAGCACACAGCTAGTTTCCCCAGACCTGTGCATAAAGAGGCTAGTTTTCCTTTCATCCTCTGTCATAAATCACTCTGAAAGTGAAGACTTCTCTCTCCTATCAGTAGTTTTCAATAAGCACATATGACACCTCTGTCACATCACTTTTGTATCGCTTTTGTATAAGTGTTTGATTACCTAGATGGTTCATAAAAAAGGAAACTAGATTTATTTATCTAAACATGAAAAAGTCTAAAGTTATTTAATGTATTAAAAATCGGGACGTATCATTTAACTGTAGATTATATAATCTGCTTTTTAAATAAAGTGGTTTTGTAGCTAACTTAAACCAAATGATGATGTATTTTTTTGTTGTATGTGAAGTCATGATCATTTCTATCCAAATGATGGCACTTTGTTGAACTACAACACAAATACCTTGTTACCATACTATTACCATGTTATTACCATTTTATTGCATGCTGTAATGTAGTGCTGCCATTGGACATACATCAACAACGAAATGTGGTAAACTTGGGAATGATATGGGAATGATTTAGCCTGAACTTGATAGTGATATGGACAACTGGCTTTCCCATGGCCTTGCCTTGTCTCCCTGTGGAGAAGATGAATGCTTACAAAGATGAAAAATCTCAGCTCTGGATGAAAGTCCCATGCTGTTGTTCATGCCTTCCAGTTACCTCTGTGTACTCAGATGTTTGTTCTAGAAAGATATCATCGTCAGATCAGAGCTACTGTAATTGTGGTGTGTAATTACATCCCCGCACGCAAGTCTCTCCAGCAAGTCGTGTGATGGAGGATCCCTCAGAGAGCAGAGCAGAGAGCAGCCCCCACCGTGGTATGTACAGTATGATAGCTCTGGTCCTGACAGTCATCACTGATAGGGTAGTCTCTGGGGTGTTGTTGGCTCTGGAAGTAAACAGTCCATCTGCACTTTACTGGAATCAGAGGCCATATGTATCAAGCATCTCAGACTGCGATTGCTTACATCGTTTTCCCTTTTGCCCATTGTGATCTATAAGGCAAAACTGATCCTAAATCAGCACTCCCATTCTGAGACGCTTGGTACTTACAGCCCCAGACCCTCACGACTGGACTTGTTCTGGTTACTACATTTTAGTTATGATGAGTTGGGGTTGACCATCAATTCACTCAACAAGTTCTGAATCACAAAACGAGGTAGAAGCATCAAACACACACACAGACAATCTGCTCCGGGTCTGTTTCTGCACATTTACCCTTTGTTTTCTGTCTATAATCAGGTTTAAATAACACTACAGGGATTATAAACTGAATCAAATTAGCAAACTGTCTAGATGAACAAAAAGATGGCACCCCGGCGGTTTCCTATTGAACAAGTGAGAGGATTTAAGACGGATTCTTAAATGAACGTCCTGTTGGACTACATTTGTGCCAATTGGAGCATAAAGTAGGATGGTTACTGTAATGCTCCTCTTAAATGAACGTCCTGTTGGACTACATTTGTGCCAATTGGAGCATAAAGTAGGATGGTTACTGTAATGCTCCTCTTAAATGAACGTCCTGTTGGGCTACATTTGTGCCAATTGGAGCATAAAGTAGGATGGTTACTGTAATGCTCCTTTTAAATGAACGTCCTGTTGGACTACATTTGTGCCAATTGGAGCATAAAGTAGGATGGTTACTGTAATGCTCCTCTTAAATGAACGTCCTGTTGGACTACATTTGTGCCAATTGGAGCATAAAGTAGGATGGTTACTGTAATGCTCCTCTTAAATGAACGTCCTGTTGGGCTACATTTGTGCCAATTGGAGCATAAAGTAGGATGGTTACTGTAATGCTCCTCTTAAATGAACGTCCTGTTGGGCTACATTTGTGCCAATTGGAGCATAAAGTAGGATGGTTACTGTAATGCTCCTCTTAAATGAACGTCCTGTTGGACTACATTTGTGCCAATTGGAGCATAAAGTAGGATGGTTACTGTAATGCTCCTCTTAAATGAACGTCCTGTTGGGCTACATTTGTGCCAATTGGAGCATAAAGTAGGATGGTTACTGTAATGCTCCTCTTAAATGAACGTCCTGTTGGGCTACATTTGTGCCAATTGGAGCATAAAGTAGGATGGTTACTGTAATGCTCCTCTTAAATGAACGTCCTGTTGGGCTACATTTGTGCCAATTGGAGCATAAAGTAGGATGGTTACTGTAATGCTCTTAAATGAACGTCCTGTTGGACTACATTTGTGCCAAATAAAGTAGGATGGTTACTGTAATGCTCCTCTTAAATGTTGTTGGACTACATTTGTGCCAATTGGAGCATAAAGTAGGATGGTTACTGTAATGCTCCTCTTAAATGAACGTCCTGTTGGGCTACATTTGTGCCAATGGAGCATAAAGTAGGATGGTTACTGTAATGCTCCTTTTAAATGAACGTCCTGTTGGACTACATTTGTGCCAATTGGAGCATAAAGTAGGATGGTTACTGTAATGCTCCTCTTAAATGAACGTCCTGTTGGACTACATTTGTGCCAATTGGAGCATAAAGTAGGATGGTTACTGTAATGCTCCTCTTAAATGAACGTCCTGTTGGGCTACATTTGTGCCAATTGGAGCATAAAGTAGGATGGTTACTGTAATGCTCCTCTTAAATGAACGTCCTGTTGGGCTACATTTGTGCCAATTGGAGCATAAAGTAGGATGGTTACTGTAATGCTCCTCTTAAATGAACGTCCTGTTGGACTACATTTGTGCCAATTGGAGCATAAAGTAGGATGGTTACTGTAATGCTCCTCTTAAATGAACGTCCTGTTGGGCTACATTTGTGCCAATTGGAGCATAAAGTAGGATGGTTACTGTAATGCTCCTCTTAAATGAACGTCCTGTTGGGCTACATTTGTGCCAATTGGAGCATAAAGTAGGATGGTTACTGTAATGCTCCTCTTAAATGAACGTCCTGTTGGGCTACATTTGTGCCAATTGGAGCATAAAGTAGGATGGTTACTGTAATGCTCTTAAATGAACGTCCTGTTGGACTACATTTGTGCCAATTGGAGCATAAAGTAGGATGGTTACTGTAATGCTCCTCTTAAATGAACGTCCTGTTGGACTACATTTGTGCCAATTGGAGCATAAAGTAGGATGGTTACTGGAATTCTGCTCTTAAATTAATCCCCCAACTCTATAATACGGTCCTATAATATGGTCCTTCTGGAGCTCAGTTGGTAGAGCATGGCACTTGTAACGCCAGGGTAGTGGGTTCGATTCCCGGGACCACCCATACGTAGAATGTATGCACACATGACTGTAAGTCACTTTGGATAAAAGCGTCTGCTAAATGGCATATATATATATATAATACCTCACAATAACCACAAGCCTGGAGGAGCCACCTCAAGTACACTACAAATACCACACAGTCACACATTGGGCCTATGGAGATTTGGTTTGCAAAGAAGTGGTGGTTGATATATTTTTCTTTGTGACAGTCTCTGAGGTTGTTAAGTGTGTGTCATCCCACTTGACAATTTATCATTGATATTTTGGCATCACATTAGGTCAGAAATAATCACATAATCAGATACTTTAAAATAAAAATAAATGTATTCACTATTTGCTGTGATTGCAGCATGAGATTCTCTGAGATGATTTGTATTCCTTCATTTAGGTCATGTCATGCTCATGATTGGATGTTTATAGAAAAGTAATATTACTTTTATATATGTAAAGAACTTTTCATTATAGATGAAAAGTCTCAAAGTGCATAAAATAAATATAAATAATACAGTGCCTATGAGGTTAAAGTGCAGACTGTCAGCTTTAATTTAAAGGTATTGTCATCCATATCTGGTGAACCGTTTAGAAATTACAGTCCTTTTGTACATAGTCCCCCTATTTTAATGGGACCAAATGTATTGGGACAAATTCACTTATACAGTATGTGTATTGAAGAAGTCAAAAGTTTAGTATTTGGTCCCATATTCCTAGCACACATTGACTACATCAACCTTGTGACAACAAATTTGTTGGATTCATTTGCTGTTTGTTTTGGTTGTGTTTCAGATTATTTTGTGCCCAATAGAAATGAATGGTAAATAATGTATTGTCATTTTGGAGTCACTTTTACTGTAAATAAGAATAGAATATGTTTCCAAACACTTCTATGTTGATGTGGATTCTACCATGATTACAGATAATCGTGAATAATGATGAAATGAAAGTTACAGAGGCATAAATATCATCCTCCAAAAATGCTAACCTCCCTGTTATTGTAATGGGGGGAGGTTAGCATGTCTTGGTGGTATGATATTTGTGTGTCTTCAACTTTCTTCACTCATAATTATTCAGATTCATTCAGGACTATCTGTAATTATGGTAGCATCCGCATTAATGTAATAGTGTTTAGAAACATATTCTATTCTTATTTACAATAAAAGTGACTCCAAAATGACACAATACATTATTTACCATTAATTTCTATTGGGCACAAAATAATCTGAAACACAACCAAAGCAAACAGCAAACAAGTTTTTAGAGTCGCAAACCTGATGTAGTCATTTTGTTCTAGGAATATGGTCCCCTAAAATGGGGGGACTATGTACAAAAAGTGCTGTAATTTCTAAACGGTTCACCAGATTTTAGATTTCTATTTTATCTTTTATTTTATGTACTTTGAGATTTTTCTTCTGTAATGAAAAGTGCTTTTCAAATGTAATACAGGATTATTATTACTATAATTTCAAACCCAAAGTGCTGGAGTACAGATTACAGAGTACAGAGCACAGAGCCAAAACAAAAACTTTTCACTGTCCCAATACTTTTAGAGCTCACTGTACAGTGCATTCGGAAAGTATTATTATTATTATTTATTATTATTCAGGCCCCTTGACCTTTTCCACATTTTGTTACTTTACAGCTTTATTCTAAAATTTATTAAATTGTTTATTTTCCTCATCAATCTACACACAATACCCCATAATGTCAAAGCAAAAACAGTTTTTTAGAAATATTGTCAAAAAACATACAAAAACTGAAATATGACATTTACATAAGTATTCAGACCCTTTACTCAGTACTTTGTTGAAGCACCTTTGGCAGCGATTACAGCCTTGAGTCTTCTTGGGTATGACGCTATAGTTTCTCCCATTCTTCTCTGCAGCTCCTCTCAAGCTCTGTCAGGTTGTATGGGGAGCGTTTCTGCACAGCTATTTTCAGGTCTCTCCAGAGATGTTCGATCGGGTTCAGGCTCTGGCTGGGCCACCCAAGGACATTCAGAGACTTGTCCCGAAGCCACTCTTACGTTGTCTTGGCTGTGTGCTTAAGATCGTTTTCTTGTTGGAAGGTGAACATCACCTTAGTCTGAGGTCCTGAGTGCTCTGGAGCAGGTTTCCATCAAGGATCTCTCTGTACTTTGCTCTGTTAATCCTGACTGGTCTCCCAGTCCCTGACGCTGAAAAATATCCCCACAACATGATGCTGCCACTACCCTGCTTCACCGTAAGGATGGGTTATTGTGTGTAGATTGATGAGGGAAATAAACTATTTAATACATTTTAGAATAAAGCTGTAACGTAACAAAATGTGGAATTTCTTTCCCAATGCACTGTATATAGCCAAATCATAAAAGCAACAATCAAAGTCTAGGAAGAAGGGTAGGCCAGCCAATGAAAATGTGTCTTAAGCCCTTCTTTAAAAGCCCCAGAAGTCTGATCAGCCCTGAGATTGTCAGGAAGGGAGTTCCAAAGGCATGGTGCGTGGGAGGAAAAGGCACGGTCTTCCATTGTCCGGAGCCGGGTCCTGGGCGCATGAAGCATTTTGGCTTGCCCTGACCATAGGGTGCATGGAGGTTCATAGGGGGAGAGTACATACCCCATTTAGGGGCTTTGTAGAACAGGAGGATAATTTCATTTTAAAGTCAATTATTTTAGGGACAGGCAGCCAATGGAGGTCAGCAAGGATGGGGTGATGTGGGCAGACTTTTTGTTTGTGTCAGAAGCCATTCAGCACTGTTTAGAATGAGCTGTAATGTATGAATTGAGTGTAAAGGCAGGCCCCCAAATACTGCATTCCCATAATCAATTCTGGAGAAAACAAATGCATGGAAAAGCTTTTCTGCATCAGAAGTGGTGAGAAAGGGTCTTAGGTGGACTAATGTGGGCACTGAAGGAGAGAGCAAGGTCGAATTTCACACCCAGGTTGATGATGACTGAGGAGAGGCGAATGATGTGGCCATCTACGGCAGGCAAGATGCTGCAGGAGTTGGTGATCTGCTGTGGGGTGCCTATCAGCATTACCTCTGTCATACTGCTGTTGAGTTGGAGGAAGTTATTCTGCATCCAGTATTTAACCTCTTCCAGACAGTTGGACAAGGTTGACAGAGCAGATGTTGTGTCAGTGTTTTAATGTAAACATGTGTGAAGATCTGGCCAAGTGAGAGCAGGAAGAGAATGGGTCCTAGCACCGACCCTTGTTGGACACCGCAGGTTATGGTGGACTCCTCTGATCTTTCCTTACCAAGGGGGAAGTACTGCTTGTGGTTAGAGAAGTAGGAGGTGAACCAGTTTAGGGCAGTCCCGCAGAAGGCTTTCTGAGGCGCTGCAGTAGAATGGTATGATCTACAGTGTTGAAAGCAGCACATACTGTACCAGTCAAAAGTTTGGACACCACTATTCATTCAAGGGTTTTTCTTTATTTGTACTATTTTCTACATTGCAGAATAATAGTGAAGACATCAAAACTAGTAAATAACACACATGGAATCATGTAGTAACCAAAAAGTGTTGAACAAATCCAAAATTATTTTAGATTTTAGATTCTTCCAGGTAGCCACCCTTTGCCTTGATAACAGCTTTGCACACTCTTGGCATTCTCTCAAACAGTTTCATGAGGTAGTCACCTGAAATGCATTTCAATTAACAGGTGTACCTTGTTAAAATATTATTTGTGGAATTTCTTTCCTTCATTATGCTTTTGAGACTGAGTGAATCAGGCCTTCATGTTCGAATTGCTGCAAAGAAACTACTACTAAAGGACACCAATAAGAATAAAAGACTTGCTTGGGCCAGGACATATGTACAATGGACATTAGTCAAGTGGAAATCTGTCCTTTGGCCTGATGAGTCCAAATTTGAGATTTTTGGTTCCAACCGGCGTGTCTTTGTGAGACATCTCCGCATGTGTGGTTCCCACCGTGAAGCATGGAAGAAGGAGGTGTGATGGTGTGGGGATGCTTTGCTGGTGACACTGTCAGTGATTTATTTAGAATTCAAGACACACTTATCCAGCATGGCTCCCACAGCATTCTGCAGTGATACACCATCCCATCTGGTTTGCGCTTAGTTGGACTATCATTTATTTTTCAACAGGACAATGACCCAACACACCTCCAGGCTGTGTGAGGGCTATTTGACCAAGAAGGAGAGTGATGGAGTGCTGCATCAGATGACCTGGCCTCCACAATCACCCAAGCTCAACCAAATTGAGATGGTTTGGGATGAGTTGGACCACATAATGAATGAAAAGCAGCCAACAAGTGCTCAGCATATGTGGGAACTCCTTCAAGACAGTTGGAAAAGCATTGCAGGTGAAGCTGGTTGAGAGAATGCCAAGAGTGTGCAAAGCTGTCATCAAGGCAAAGGGTGGCAAAGTCATTAAGAGGATGACCAGATTTTATTTTAATTGTACCTTTATTTAACTAGGCAAGTCAGTTAAGAACAAATTCTTATTTTCAATGAAGGCCTAGGAACAGTGGGTTAGCTGCCTGTTCAGGGGCAGAATGACAGATTTGTACCTTGTCAGCTCTGGGATTTGTATATGCAACCTTTCGGATACTAGTCCAACTCTCTAATCACTAGGCTACCCTGCCACCCCGATATGGGAGGTAGGGTAGGAGCCAGAGTGAGATTAGGGTTGGAGGATACAATGTTCTTTTGGATGGTGTTGATTTTAGCCTTGAAGAACTCAGCAAATATGCAAAGTTGCTGTGGGATGGCCAGAGTCTGTAGGGGGGAGGAGATGACTGATTATGGAAGACTTTACATGTTGTTTCAGGGGCTAGTCTGTTTAAGTTGTTCCTTAGAGTGCTATTATATAGGTTAACCATCTCATCAGGGATGGACTCATGACATCAGCTTGTAGGGCAGGGCAACCAGACTCCTGGAAGACGGACGTGTCAAGGGATTTGATGTTTCTGAATTTAATAGTGTGCTTGGCCGGAGCTGAAGTGCAGGATTACTCACAGACATGGTCACATCTCTATCATCAGATACACCTACCTCATTCATGTATATCCAGGTCTGAGGCAGGGACTTCTCCAGTGATAATGAGGTCTAGGGTATGTCCACGATTGTGTGGAGTTGTTGGCTCCAAGGAAGTCAGGATGTCAGTGGCATTGGAACATTTTCCTGAGTCAACGGAATGTTGAAACCAACTTGGATAACAACATTGAAGAGGGTAGAACACAGAGAGGTGATCAGCTCAGAAAACTGTCTTAAAAGAGACTTGGTTTTAAGGGGGCGATAGATTAGTGTCACACTGGGGGGATTGAGATACCCACTGGACACACATGTCATTTCAATGTCTAGTTTTAGTTTAGATTTGGTTGAGTTGTCAACTAATGTGAATTCAACATAACATCAACAAAACATGTCTTCATGTCACTGGATTTAGGTGAAAAGTTTTACAACTGCGACCTGGCCAAAATAAAGCAACGCAGTGCGACACAAACAACAACACGGAGTTAGACATGGAATAAACAAGCATACAGTCAATAATACATTAGAGAAAGTCTATATACAGTGTGTGCAAATGAGGTAGGATAAGAGGGGTGAGGCAATAAATAGGCCATAGTGGCCGGAATTATTACAGTATGGCAAATTAAACACTGGGGTGATATAATGTGCAGAAGATGAGTTATTTTTGTTTGCATTTATTTGTGCTGCAATCTGAGGTGCAGTTAACTCTAATGAACTTATCCTTATCCAGAGGTAACTCTGGGTCTTCCTTCCCTGTGGTGGTCCTCATGAGAGCCAGTTTCATCAGGGCGCTTGGTTTTTACGACTGCACTTGAAGAAATGTAAAAATGTCTTAATTTTCCACATTGACTGACCTTCATGTCTTAAAGTAAGGTTGGACTGTCGTTTCTCTTTGCTTATTTGACCAAATAAGGCGATCTTCTGCATACCACCACTACCTTGTCACAACACAATTGATTGTCTCAAACACATTAAATAAATTACACAAATTAACTTTTAACAAGGCACACCTGTTAATTTAAATGCATTCCAGGTGACTACCTCATGAAGCTGGTTGAGAGAATGCCAAGAGTGTGCAAAGCTGTCATCAAGGCAAAGTGTCACGCCCTGGTCGAAGTATTTTGTGTTTATCTTCAGTTATTTGGTCAGGCCAGGGTGTGACATGGGTTTTTGTATGTGGTGTGTATGTATTGGGATTGTAGCTTAGTGGGGTGTTCTAGTTAAGTCTATGGCTGTCATATTCTTTGTGTGTTTTGTGGGTGATTGTCCTTAGTGTCTTTGTTCCTTGTTCTGTATGTATATGCACCAGTATTAGGCTGTTTCGGTTTTCATTACGTTTATTGTTTTGTAGGTTTTGTATTTAGATTCGTGTTACGTTTGTTCATTAAACATGGATCGCAATCTACACGCTGCATTTTGGTCCGACTCTCCTTCACACCAAGAAAACCGTTACACAAAGGGTGGCTACTTTGAAGAATCTCATATATAAAATACATTTTTATTTGTTTAACACTTTTTTGGTTACTAGACGATTCCATGTGTGTTATTTCCTCGTTTTGATGTCTATTATTATTCTACAATGTAGAAAATAGTAAAAAATAAAGGAAAACCTTGAATGAGTAGGTGTCCAAACTTTTGACTGGTACTGTATATATTTTTTAAATAAAAAATGTCCCCCTCCACTTCTAATTCCAACGTTGCGCCCTTGCCGTTTCCTACCACCTCTCCATCCTCGATGTTAGAGCTTTTTCCATAGGATTCCAAGTTGAATTGCTCATTTTTTTGAGTTCCTCACTCAGGGTTTGTTTTATCTTTTTCAAATTATGAAGGAATCTTCCGTAAGTAAACAATGCCAATGTGCCCCATTCCTGTCCTTTGTTGTCGTCCGGGAGATAATAGGTGAAACCCTTCAATGCAGGTATTCAAAAGAAACAATCAGCTAGCTTTACTTTGTTGATGCAATTTTTTGTCTGATTTCAACATTGAGGTAAAAAAATTATTGGAAAAAAATATCAATACCTGATTAGCTACTCAAAATAAAAATGCATGTTAAAAAACACTTAAAACAAATTACAATGAAAATAGCAGCGCAATCAGCCTCGGCTGCCATAAAGGCACCATGGCAACAATGCCTTGATTCTCTGTCAAGTGTACAGAGAATACCATCAGCATACACAATTAATGCTATTCTGAGTGTAGAGAGGTTTATATTTGTCATACAAAATTGAATTGCCTGACTTTGCTTTTAAAGTAGCGAACAGAATCATTGTTGAACAGGAAATGTGCTGCTTTTGATTTTGAGGTATTCCCCCTCTGAAGTCCAGAACAAAGGCTGTGAAGGCCTGAGGTTGGTCAGTCAGCAGGCCTGGAATTCAGGAGCGGTTGGTTGTGTCAGAACAGAGCCTAGAGCTAACATGGATTGGGAAATGTTTATCAGGGCTAGTGCAGAAAATAAAGGTCAGCACAGGGTTGAGATAGAAAGCATACAAACTGACCCGCTGGACTAGAGTGTTGGGATGGTTCCAAGGACAGGTTCAGTGGCAGAGACCACCTTAATATAATTTTAAAAATGTATACTCACCAAAATGCATTTACTTCTGCCGTTTGGTTGTTCTGTGTAATGGATAATGGATAGGCATTGTATTGGCCAGGATTGCAGGAACTGGATGTAGATAATTTAACTACTGTTATCCCCTCACACCATCTCTCTTTCAGACTGTATTGGTGAATGAGTGGGCAGGTAGATTTCACTGGTAAAATATGTACTTACAATAGAGCTCATCCAGGGTCAGACGCGGAGGAGGACGTGTGAGGTTCTTACCAAGTCTCCTAAAATACACCTCAACCCATCCAGATAAATCACACTCAATGCCATTGTAATCTGTTATGACTGAGACATGCTCAGGTATAATTCAGTATGGATATGTACTGTACTGTATATGTGTAGGCATAAACAGCAGAACAGTCTGTCCCCAACTGGGCAGCCGAGCTGAGTGCTTCTGAACAGTCATGTTCAGTTCAGTCTTCGTGAGGAAGAACTCTGGTGTTGGTTGACAGCTCCAGGAGTTGGGGCACAAAGCACTCTTTATGTGTGTGAGGGTACCGCCTTGTTACTCAGGGAGCTCTGTGTGTGCGGTATAGCTGGAGCCCCAGGGACCCACTGTGAGGTGAGATCTGTTACACCATACAAAGGAAGCCTTCCCTCTGGAGCACAGAGATCCCTCCACCACCAGGAGCCCAGGCTGAAATATGCACACAACAGAATGACCTCATACACAACATGATTCTATGGTTACAGACACGTTATTCTGTGGTGTTATATCTAAAAGTCAACCAATGAAATGTGTTAATGTTAAATACTTCACTAGTTAAACATCAGGGTGTGACCTCTGACATGTTAATATCAATTTGCATTACTGCCCTCTATGACCATCCAGCACGTCACCGTGCTGGAGCGATAGAACGCCAACTGAAGGCTCAAGTCGATTTACTATTCACTTCAAAATCACATGGCTTGAATAAATGACAGAGAGGCGGCCACGGGCCCGTGAGACTAAACAAGCCACAGCGATCTGTCTGGTAGTTGGCAGAAATCAAGTCAAAAAGTTGATTGTCGTGGGGGTCATAATAACCTGGCATGTACTGTATGTCTCAGAGATGTGACTGACAATATCACTGCCACCCCTGGTTGACTGGGATCCACATTGCCAGGGACCACCCAGAGCTCCGGGCCCCCAGCTCCACTGTTCCCACTGTCCCCCTAGCTTTTATACTAGTCAGCAGTATGATGACGAGGAGCAATGCCTGCCCACGCACTTAGACTAACCTTTATATAACTCTAGTAGCCATGGGAAATATGGAACAGGGCCTGACTAAATGGCCCCTTTTTACAGCTGTGGGCCGAGGGATCCACCATGTGAGGGATGTCAAATGCAGATTCAGACTGGAGACCAACTGAGAAAATGAGAGGGACAACATCTGGGTTATAAGAGGGGAATCTGTGAGTTTGCTTTGCAAGTATTTTAGGAGTAATATTTGCCTTAGAAAATAAATATCCCATGGAAAGTGTGTTGAGATATGAGATCATATTTGACCAATGGCATTCCTGCACAGTTCAAGTGACTAGGAAACATAACTGTCGAAATGCAGGGTGAACTTCTCCTCAGCATTAAGTTTTCATGGTAAGTGTTACACATGCAGAAATGTGTCGTACATACAGTATTGACTTCAAAATATTCCAGGAGGTTTGTGCTGGTCCTCATTGTTAAACACATTGCTTAACAACAGGAATTCAAATCATCTCTCAAGTGATGATGAGGCATAGACAAACACAAACCCCAGCTGGCTAATAGCCAGTTAACACAGATCCACTCCCAGGTCCTACTTTCTGTCACCTCTGTGAACTTGGGAATGTGTGTACAGACTGGAGGGGTGACGTTGCCTTGGCGACCGTGGTGTTGGGGAGGTTGAAGGGGAGCTCTTAAACAGGCCTCAGTGAGAATGACTGACAGGTCAACCAGTAAAGCATGCAGGGGGAATGTGAGGGAATGCAGTAGGCATTGTTCTTGAACCATCTCAGGAACATGCTCTGAACTGGCAGTCGAATTCATGTTCAAAATTCATGGTTTCAATGGAACAGTTTGAGCTGCATTCCTGAATGTAACTTGAAAAGTGCATGTGTCCTAGAATGGGTTGGTAGGCTATTCGGCAGACTACTTACTCAAATACTTTCTCCCTGAACAAGCAGGTGCAAATATAAATCAAGAAACATTTTCTCTCTCTCTCAAGCTCCAAAATGATATCAAAACTCGCTTGTTATATTCTGTGCCACTGAGCCTGAAATAACTCAGGCTAAGTTATGATTGAAGTATAGAGTTGTTGCCAAGCAACAGGATTGCTGAGCCCATCACAGTGTCTTGGGTCCCTTGGTTTTTCTCTTTGTGCTCTTTGGCACTCAATAAATTATAACCAGGAGCAGTTTGGTACAGAGAAAAATAGTACTTCTAGGTTGGTTGAAACAAACATCACATATTCTTGCATACAGTATTATGGAAAAGCATGTGCGGAGCAAAGTCATCTGTAATGTACTTGCTGGTCTTATGAGACATACACTGAGCGTACAAAACATTAGGGACACCTGCTCTTCCATGACAAAGAATGATCAGGTGAATCCAGGTGAAAGCTATGATCTCTTATTGATGTCACCTTCCATACCTTTCATCAGTGTGTAGATGAAGGGGAGGAGACAGGTTAAAGAAGGATTTTTAAGCCTTGAGACTATTGAGACATGGATTATGTATGTGTGCCATTCAGAGGGTGAATTGGCAAGACAAAATATTTAAGTGCCTTTGAACGGTGTATGGTAGTAGGTGCCAGGCACACCGATTTGATTGTGTCAAGACCTGTAAAACTGCTGGGTTTTTCACACATAAGTTTCCTGTGTGTACCAAAAATGGTCCCCCACCCAAAGGACATCCAGCCAACTTGACACAACTGTGGGAAGCATTTGAGTCAACATGAGCCAGCATCCGTGTGGAACACTTTCGACACCTTGTAGAGTCCATGTCCGATGAATTAAGGCTGTTCTGAGGGCTAAAGGGGGTGAAACTCAATATTAGGAAGATGTTCTTAATCGTTTGTACACTCAGTGTATTCTTGCATACAACATCATGGTAATGTACTTGCTGTATTTATGATGAGACATATTTGTGCATTGCACAGCAAAGTAATCTGTAATGTACAAGCAGAAATTAGGATGAGACATGGTTTGTTTGAAATTCACAGAGTATTTTGTTTAATGGAGTTTTAGTCACATATCATAGAGCTTAATGATGATT